>NC_055667.1:26860000-27160000 GCF_017976325.1 Chelmon rostratus | reverse complement strand
CTTTCCTTCCTCTTGCTCTTGTCTGATGTGAGTCCTCTCACCGTCTCAAACACAGCGTAGTCCTCTCCGTAGTTGGCTCCAGGCACCAGACCCGGTCCACCAACCAGCCCGGCGCACACGTTGCTCACGACGTTGCCATACAGGTTGGGCATGACCATGACATCGAACTGCTGCGGCCTGGAAACCAGCTAACACACGCACAAATAAAAACAATTCAGGACATTTTTGCATATAAAAGTTTGTTTCTCCAGCTATGAATAAGGCAGCAACTGTAGTATCTGATTTTTTGGGTTGAAGGCGTGTCCGCAGAGCAGTGCTAGTTAGTATTCTTCTGGTAGAAATGTAGAAAAAAATCTTTGTATTCTAACCATGCTCCATGTTAGCCTTCAGCCTTAAGTGGGCAGTGTTGCAGTACATGCTGTAGCTACCTGCATAGTAGTGTTGTCCACAATCATGCTGTCGAAAGTGATCTCAGGGTATCCGCTGGCAACCTCCTTACAGCACTCCAGGAAGAGGCCGTCACCCAACTTCCTGCTCCAACAAACACACACACACGTTAAGATGCATCGTTTTATGGAGAATGAGAAAGATGAAGAAAAAGAGTGATAAGCGAGTCGGGGCCTTTGAGCCACCAGAAACGGACATGATGTTAGCTTTGTGTACAGCGGTGACTCGTCGGCGTCCTGTGGCCCGAGCAGTCCTGAACGCATAGTCCGCGATGCGTAAAGATTTGGTCTTTGTGATGATCTTCAGACATTCAACAACGCCGGGTACATTCTGCAGAGACAGGGAGGCAAAGAGTAGAGATACGTGGAGGCTGGATTTGTTATGGTTTTTCTGAGCTACATGTGTTTCACCATGAAAGTGATTATGAACCACATCACACACACACACACACACGCACACACACACACACACACACACACCTCGTGCTCCAGGCTGCTGTACTCTCCCTCCGTGTTCTCTCTGATGATCATGATGTCGATGTTTCTGTGGCGCGTCCTCACTCCTGGTAGAGACTGGCAGTGCATCACATTGGCGTACAGATCCAGGGTGGTGCTGCAGAGAGAGGGGAACAGGAAGGAAGATGGAAACAGATTCAACTTGAGAACACAAAGAAACTCAGGACCGAACACTTTGACCTCTCTGCTGTGCATCAAGGCTGCAGCTGAAACAGTGATTGCTTGACACAGGTGACTTTAAGATTAGATAAGAAGATGAAAAGTGGTGGAAGATGAAAGGGGATCTTACCGGAGCAGGTTGTTTCTGGACTTGTAGGATGGTGGCAAGTTGTGGTTGGTCTCGATGTTACCTGGATCGACAAATAGAATGACACCTAAAGAACGACGACTAAAACTGAGACAGGACAGAAGTAGATGAAGCAGAATGTCCAGACTTTCTTTTCCAAACGTGACAAATTCTGAGTTACACGTTTACTCACGGAGCTTTTTTACATATTTAATTAACTGTTTGTGATTAAATACTAATGTGCTTAAGTTATTTTTTCATGTCATCTGCAATTTGAGTATCATGATCAAACTTCACCGTCAACATGAAAGTGATGAGTAAAATATTTCTTTTTAATTCAAACTTATTAAAACCTTGAGCCTCATGTGGTTTTGGGGGGTGGTAACGTCAGTCTGACCCCAACAGGCCAACAGCAGGTTGACTTTTTTTGATTTTCAGTTAAATATCTAAATAATTATTAGATTGGACCAGTGTGTAAGATTTAGTGACATCTAGGGGTGAGTTTGCAGACTGCAGCCGACTGAATACCCCCCTCACCCTCCCTTTCCAAACTTGTAGGAGAACCTGCTAAAAAAAATGGGGAAAACGTGAGAGGCGCCAGAGTACAGCCAGTGTTTGGTTTGTCTGCTCTGGACTCCTTATGGAGACATGAAGAGCTCGTTCTAACTACTCAACGATCTTTGGACTTCGGTCACTTTGGAGGTTGCAGTTTGTGTTGCTGTTGAAATGTGTTGTGTTATACGTACAGGTGTATTTGCTATTTAGCCTTTGCTCATTAATATAAATGTTGTGGACAAAATAATAGAAACTCCTGTCAGTACAACAACAGCACCAAAATCATCATGAAGTTGAATCAACACCTCTCTGAAACAGCTACAGGAAAAACTGAACATTATAATCATCATAAAGGAAGGATTTATAGCAGAACCGCTGTATTAGACTGCATTAGTCTTTGCTAGGTGTACCTAATAAACTGCCAACTAAATCGATATTATGCACATTGTGGCGCATTGGAGTGGTTTTCTGACTTACATGTACACTTACACACACTCAGACACACACACTTACCTTTCAGTGCAACTCCATTGCGTCTGATCGCCATGATGGCATTATTGATGTCATCTTCTGAGGCCATAGATGAGTCCACATTGACAACTTCAAAGTCCACTGGCACGCAGCAGAACCTGACAATTAAAACAGATGGAGATCACTCCAGTGTGGCAGAGCTGAGTCATTTAGTGGCTGTGTGAGTCGGTTGCAGACTTCATTCCAACAGTGTGTGTGTGCGCAGGATGTGTGAATTCTCACCGGAATAGTTCGCGCACATGGTTGGCCAGCTCTGGTCCGATGCCATCTCCGGGAATCAGAGTCACAGTGTGCCTGCCTCCGTACCGTGCTGGTGGAGGCTGTAATGCATGCGCATACACAAACATTGAAAGTCAAACTCCTTCCAATGCAATCCACTATAAAACTACTGACAAGGCTCGAAGCTACTGGAAAAACAGCAAGAACTTGTATTTGTCTGTTTATGCTAGTAAGTTATGCTAAAACACCACCTATGCTACACCACCGTCTGTGTGTGTTGTAAGCAGCCATACTCACTATGGTCTGGTGTGGGTGGGTGGAGGAAGGAGGGATTCAGAATGGAGAAGAGAAAACAGGGAAGTTAGTAGGCCAACGAGGAGGGGGGAGACACACAGTGACCAGCAGCTTCCTGCTGGCATCACAAGCACATTGATGCAACAAAACAGTGGTGCTCCTGTGGACATGAAGTAAACACATGTTGACATGTTTGATCTTTGTAGAACAGTGAGGCTCTGGGTCGGGGGGGGTCATTAGGTAAACCTGGTGGGTGTGCTGACTGAGCTCCTGACAAACTGGCTGGTTAATCCTGGTAAATCACAGCCGTATCCTCAACAACTTACACTGTAAGTGGACTTGTGTCTCTGATTGCATGTAGCTGAAGCAAAAACCTGTGAATACAGAGAAAAGGTGGTTATCTGAGAAGATGTCAATTAAAAAAGTGATAAAGCACAAGTCAGTTTGTCTAATCTCCACAATGTCCTGACATTCATTTTTGAGTTTAGTCCTTCTTTTTGATTATATTATCACTACTGCCAGGAACTAACAATAATGTTTTTTGCTGTCAAAGACTAACATTTAATTTTGTTATCAATTAATTTGCTGATTATTTTCTCAATTAACAGATGAACTGTTTGGTCTTGAAAATGACAGAAAAGGGTGTAAAATGCTCATCACTATTTCCCAGAGCCCAAGTTGGCATATTCATACTGGCAACATACAACCAACAGTCCAAACCTCAAGAAATTCAGTTTCATAGAAAACTAAAACCAGTAAATACTCACATTTGCTGCAAAGGATTCAGGGCAATTTTGCTTCATGAGATTATTTCGGTTAAATGTTTAATTGATTATCAACATGTTGGCAGATTAATTCTGTGCTGAACAACTTAACCAACCAATGTTCCAGCTCTGCGTGAGTTTATATTTGACAGATCTGTCGTCTGAGTATCGCAATTTAATGGTAACATGCAACAAGCTTGCAAATTTGCTACGGTTGTTGCTGTTAAGTAGTTCTTGAGTACCACTTGAGTAATACTTGAGTATATATGAAGCGTGAATAGTCACTAAATTGGCTCAACTTTTTACAAACTTTAAGTGGACTGAAGTCCACCAGTGAAAATCAGGATTCATGAGCATCAAAACACACCTGCAGTACAATTGTATTACATCACCAGTGTGTTGGTAATACACTTAAATGTACTTTATTACACAGTACACTTTAATTAAGCTGCTAATAGTGTATTACGAATGACTTGAAAACAGGTATACTTTTCATAAGTACACTTCATTACTTCTAAATGTAATATATAACACTTGATTACAATTTATAATAAACTTACAGTGAAGTACTTTCATAAGTACTTGTACTTATACCACTCAAAGCACTGCAGAATTAGTACATTCTTTTTTTTAATACATTTAAATATAACTTAATGTCATCTAGTTACAAGAACACTTTTTTAACAAGTCAAACATGCTTTAAATTAAGCACAAAAAGTCAAAGTGTACTTGTAATGACTTTTCTATACTTAAAACATATTTCTAACACACTAAAGTGAACTACTGTTTGACCTGGGTGGACATGTCTGTCCTGTTTACATGCTGTGTTAAAGGCGACATTAAACTTTTCTACCTACAGTTAAATGTTGTTAACTGGCAACCTTTAATAGAGGAAGTCCTGTTGTATTAGTGTTTGCATAATTTATGACTCTGCAGGGAGCAGTTGAAGTGGACATTTACAGCCTTATCTCGCTTGGGAGAAATAGAGGAATGCCGCTCAAAGGGCCTGGCAGTAAATTTAATCTGCGGGAGTTTCCAGTTGACATCAAGTTGACAGCAAACAGGAGAGGTGCTGAAAGGACAGCGACGTTAACCAAGCTAGCTCAGTTAGCCAACTAACCAGCCGTTAATCAGCTTAGCTGCGCTCACCGCTGTTCTGGCTAAATAACTAGTAGCGTTAACCGCTTCAAATGTCAAAACAAAGTCTGTTAGACGGATAACTGTCTGCTGGGGTAGTCAGAAACTGCTCCTACCCTGGCCAACCGGTTGTTGAACACGGTCTTCAGGGCTCCGGACAGGGGTCGCACAGAACGGGCCGTCATGTTCACTCTCACCGCGGATGGATGGATGACACGGGGGCGGGGGCGAGCTGCGCGCTCCCCGTTAATCTCTCTCTCTCTCTTTCTCTCTCTCTCACACACACACACACACACACATTCACCCATCCACAAAGAGACTCTTATTCGACACAGTTTTTGTCAGAGAGGATGCGGAGACACACGAACACAGTGCACAGTGAAGTTGCAGTCCTTCAAGCCTGTCGCCATGGCAACCCTAACAGACAGTCTTGAGGGCCCGGTGGCCTAGTTAGCTAGTTTGCTCCCCGTGTTTCCCAAAGCACTTTTTCCTCCCAGAGCACGGAACTGAGCCACAGGGAGGCGACATACACACAAAGATTTAACATGGACGGGACAGCGCCATTCTACCTGTTACACCGCTCAGTCATTTTACACCAAGTAAGCACCAATTCATGTTTGGGCTTTAAAGTCGCTGGTTTTCATTGCTTACAGCTCCTACATCACTGCTGAGGTATTTGTTAAGTACTTCTATAAGGCAGAGACTGTAGCATCAGCAGCGGCCTACCACAACAGCAGCTGGCTAGCGTTCTTATCAATATTTACATGTTGGTATGACAGAATCTGGGATGGGCAACGGTCAAATAACGGCGTTCGTTCTTGAATCACTTGTGGGCCACTTGGAGAAATTCTACTCTCCAGCTTTTTATCCTCGTTCAGCGTCAGCATCCTTAAGCTGGTTGTTGTAGTTTTTGTCCCTTTCTCGCTACAGGTTTCCTAGTCGGACGTGATGCGGTTATTGGACTACATTTCCCGGCTTCCTCAGCGGCCGCGCCTCCTCCCTCCACTCCCTCCGCCTTCCCTCCCACTCCACTGGGCCGCGAGGAAGTCGCAAGATGGCTGATGTCGCTTGGAAGTAATGTTCCCCTCTGCAACATGAAGCCGTGAGTGTGGAAGAAAGCGAGGGAGGCACCATCGGGCTTTTATTTTTCTTTTCTTTTAGTTACTTTTCTTTTATTTCGTCAAACATCCATCTCATTCCGCGTCGTGTCCGCCCCGGACTTGTCTTCGGGAGTTGACGCGTCAAATCACGCCGGGGACCCTGCCAGCAGCTAACAGCTAGCCACACAGTTAGCAAATGTTAGTACAGCTAGACAGCCAGCCAGGCACACAGCTTGTTAATTTGTTTTAATTGATATTATAACACCTGCGAACTAACAGGCTACCGCTACACACGTGCTGAAATTTGCCTAAGGTCGTGCAGTATAAATGTCAAATATTTTAGCTGTCAGATAGAAATAACGATTTTGCAAGCTGCTCGGTTTAACATCATGTCCGCGAACTGGCCATCCAGCCTGTGGGTTGCTAACTAATGCGCAGTATTGCATCTGTTTCATGTGCACAAACCAGCAGGGTAATTGTTTTGTAGGCATTTCTCAACAACATCCACCACCTTGCTGCATTTTCGTTATTTGCCGCCAACTAAATTTTTAGGAGCTGGTCTGTTAAAGCCAAATTATGGGAGCAGGAAAAATGTTGAACTTTTTCTGGTTGTAGGTAGCTACACTGGCCTTGCTGGCATCTAACCAAAAATCCACAGGGATGGACACTAAACTGAGCACCCACGACCAAAACTGAGAAATTGGCATTTCAGTATCTCGGAATAAGTAACGTTAGCTGACACACTCGTACAGCGGTGCATGGTGACTCATTTCGCGAGTCTGTGTGACATAAGTTGTTTTGCAGGGTTAATTAAACTACAGTTAGTCACTACATCGGAGACCAGTTAGCTTGCCTGAAGTGCATAGCTAGCTACAGTCTCGCCCCACATCACATTACAAACACGGCGTACAGAACGTATTCAGAGCCCGCTCCCGGCCAGACACACAGGCTCAACAACACCGTCATGGGAGTGCAGGGTTTTCAAGAGTATTTAGAGAAGCGGTGTCCCGGGGCCGCAGTCCCGGTGGACCTCCTGAAGCTTGCCCGTACCGCGGCCCGCCAGCCCCCTCACCACCATCACCCACACCACCACCCACATCACCCCGGGCCCATGCCTCCCCCGCCCCCGCCTGCCAGGATCCTAATCGACGCTGACTCCGGCCTGCAGCGCCTCTACGGCGGCTACCAGACGGACTGGGTGTGCGGGGGCGAGTGGAACGCCATGCTGGGCTACCTGGCTGCCCTGTCACAGGCGTGCCTGTACCAGGGTGGCCTGGAGCTGGTCGTGGTTTTCAACGGCACATTGGGGAAGGAGCGCTGGCCCGAGTGGGCGCGGCGAGCTCAGGGCCAGCGACAGACGGCGCAGCTGATAGTCAACCACGTCGGCAGCAAGGCCACCCCGCCTCCACGGGCATGGTTCCTGCCCCCGGCCTGCCTCAGCCACTGCGTCCGCCTTGCCATGTTCCGCTTCCGAGTGCGGGTGAGAAATGTGTAAAGTTGTTTTTATTGTGGTCATATGGCGTGCCGTGCATTTAGCACTTGGCCTCTCTTTTTGCACGCCCATTTAATAGCTTACATCATCCAGCGCTGTTTAACTCCTTCCAGTTGGAGCAAGTGTAACTACCAGCCCAAAAGCGTTGAAATGAGTCAATCTAGAATATTGTTGTTTAATGTCATCCACAAATACAGACCTGATCTGACAAGCTGGCTGTTTGTAGCAGCATAGATTTCTGCCTGTAGCTGATGCCTGATCTCCTGGATGTATTTGGGATGGTCTTCTGGGAGGAGGAACGTATCCAGTGCAACAGATTTTTTTTTTTTTTAGATATATGAAGCAGTGGCTGCTGGCTAAACTAGTATGTGAATCCTTTTTCAAGAGAGGCTAGAAACATTTATTGCACAACATGACCTAGTCTAGCCTATATATTACATAACATGAACTCCATGAACCTGTCATGCATTGTTGAACAACTGCTGAGTAGATAGATTATTTTTAGGTCCCCAGTACCTGACAGTGGCACATTTGTAATGACTGAGAATATTAACTCTGACCTGTTGGCACTATAGTATTTGCTCTGATATAAAACATTGTAGTGTAAGCTGAATGTACTATATCTGCCTCCATCTACTATTATTAGCCTGCTATTTAGAATATGATAAGGTGAAATAAAAACTATGTGTCATCTAACTCTGCAAAGCAGATACTTTGGGGCAAAGAATAACTTAACAGGATTTGTTTGAAAAGGAAATGTGACTCATACCGTTATGCTGAAGGCCTGTCATGAAGGCAGCTAAACTGCTGATTGCCTCTCAGGGTTCCTCTTGTCAACTTTGCCTCGCTGTCTCTCTTTGCCTTTGATCTGCCTTCCCATCTGCTTGCATGCTAGTATTAAAAACACACAGTGCCATAGTGTATGAGAGGATACTTGTTAGAATAGAAAAATCCCACCCACATTACAGTACAGCACGTTCTGATGCTTCTTGTGCATGTACAGCATCATTACTCACAGTTCCCATGTGTACTTAGTTGTTTTTCCCCCACCTATACTCTGAAAAACAGTCCTATTTCTGCAGCTTCTTCAAGTATCTATCCTCTGCTTCAGTTACAACTATATCTGAAGCTTTTACCCTCTGTGCAGCTATTGCTTTGGTGTCTTACCCAGCTTTACTTGTACTGCACACATGTTTAGTCTGTATTATGATATTTATTATTCTGATTGTTGAAATTTGTTCTTAGTTTCAGTTTTGTTGTTGGTGAGTGACATAAGCATTATTAAGCAGTCTTAAAAAGTCTGTCATGAAAGAGAGTCCTCATAATCAGCTGTGCCTTCCCTACCCCATATTGCATTCATTTGAAGACAGAGATTTGACTACCAGCCCTTTAAATAGATTTTTAATGAAGTAACTGAGTAATTATTTAGTTTTCACACTGATTAATACTGACGTTGATTAACAAGATTAACATAGCGATTCTGGCATAATCAGGAAACTCTCCTGCTCTCTGTGGCATATCCATGCACCTCACCCATCAATTGCGTTCTGCATGAGTTTGCTCTGAAGCAATTATGGTGCCCTCTGTCCAGGTATCCACATCACCACCATTTGGAACTGATGCAGTGACTGCTGCACAGATTTTCTACATTTGTATTTTTGCAAGCCAACTGTTTCATGGGCTTTAGAGCTTAAGTATTTTATTGGTATACGCTGGCTGTTGATTGTGATGTCTGTCTTCATCATAAATTGAGTATCCTGCAGTGGCTGTTAGCATGGTAGCAGATCAGTTTCACAGATTCCAGTCCATCTTTATACTCTAATAATCGATTGATCTGTTATTTTCTTGATTAATTGATTAGTTGTTTGATAAAGTTGGGCATTTTTTCTATAAAAATGAATTAAACAATTAGCAAAATAGTTGCAGATTAAAATTCTGTCACTAAAATAATCAATTAATCAACTAATAATTACAGCCCTAAACTACTGTGCTTCCTTTCCTGGAAATATGACAACAACACACCTGGCAAACCAGAATACTCCCTGCAGAATGTAAACTTTTTTAAAGGAGGTGCCATGTTTGAAACTCCATTCCAAGTTTGTGTTTTTACATCACAGCACACTGAGTTTGTCCACTCTGCGCCTACAGGTTGTACAGACTCTGGAGGACCACCACCAGGAAGTGCTGTGTCTCTACAGAGACTTTGGATTTGCTGGCTTGATTGCTCAGGATTCTGAGTTTGCCCTCTGCAACGTACCCGCCTACTTCTCCTCGCACGCTCTCAAACTAAGCTGGAACGGCAAGAACCTGACCACACACCAGTACCTGCTGTCTGAGGCCGCCAGGCAGCTCGGGCTCAAGACACAGCACCTGCCATGCTTTGCTGCTCTGCTGGGTAAGGAACAGCATCCTCACATATGTCAGCCTACATGCACAAATACACCAAATCAAACCTGTATCCCACATTTCTCTTTGACACTCTATCATTGAAACTCACACCCCTACCTGTGAGTTATATTTTTGGCACTGCTCTTTGTCTGACGTCCTTGTTCATTGACACAGCAAACATTTGAAAGAGCTTCTCTCTTGCAGGAAATCATATTCTGCCTGATGAGGACCTGGCTGCCTTCCACTGGAGTCTGCTGGGACCAGAACACCCACTAGCTTCTCTCAAGGTACCATATGTTTCTTAGTCTGAAGTCTGCAAACTACAGCTTACTCTGAGAAAATACTAGCTGTAATAATCATGTAATACTGTAATTAGTCAACTAACAATGAGTGAGCCATGATTTACCTCAAATGTAAACAGATTCAGATACGTACATTCTAATTGTTAGAGAAAAGCCTCCCCATTCTGTGATCTTCTCTCACTTACTGTGTTAATTTGCTGTTGCTGAGTGCTTCTCTTTCACAATAAAATCCTTTCAGTGGTTTGGGGCCATAATGCTTTGTCTTTCCTGTTAATGTAAGGCTTTTATTGTGAAACATCTGCAGGAAATGTTGACTTTCTGCCTGTTCACTATTTGGTTGATGCCGAAATATAGTGCAAATGCCTTCTGTAATGTTATCATCTTTGTAAATGGAACAAAGCCAAAAGACCATTGACGTGTAATTTGAGTGGCTTTTCTTGATCTTTTAACATCTCGGGGCCATGTTGGAAAGAAGTGTTTCCACTTGAACATGTTATCCTTTGGCTTTGTTTTTATTTGTTCTGTGTCTGGTGATCCATAAATTAATGAATTAAATCAATCAATCGATCATCATCTAGTCACATAGCTGCATAATGTGTTTTTGTTTGCTTCCATTAAACAGAATGCTAAATAATGCAGATAAATATTTTCATGTGCCTCTTTCATGGTGTAACTTCCCACACACCCAGGTGCGTGTGGATTAAAACCTTTGTACTGTTGCTGTCTCAGGTGCGAGCCCATCAGTTGGTGCTGCCGCCCTGTGAGGTGGTGATCAAGGCCGTCTCGGAGTACGTCTCCTCCATCAAAGACCTGGGAAACCTCGACGCCATTGCCAGAGATGTCTTCAAACAGTCACAGGTAGGTCATGTGAACGCTGCCCTTTTTCACTGATTATTGCTGAGTAGTTTTGGTCCGCCGTTTTATTGGGTTTAGCTTGAGATGAAAAAAAATAGTCAAAGAAATTACCATTTCAAACATACAAGATACAGGATATGAATATGCTTGTAATTTATTTCTGACCTCAAAGGCCAGACTGTTGCTGATGGTTAAGTAGGTCATTACTGCTGACACAACACCTGAGTCAGCACATCCACTTCTTCACACATCAGGGCTAAACCACAGACGGACAGTGCACCCTATATAAATCTGTGTGTTTAACAGAAACATCAAGGTTCAGTTCATCAGAGGAAGCTGCTGCCATTTTTGCAGTGTTGATTACACATAAAAGACACAAATTTTGTGTGAATTTAGTCTCCAATCATGTTGAGTATCTTCAATCGAGAAGGTAGGATTGGAGTTCAGCAGGATTTGATCAAATCTGCATCCTCGTCCCTTAAAATCTATTTATATGTCCTTTCACTCTGCGACTGTCTCGTCTCATTTGTCCTCCTGCTGTGCGGGAAAGACATGATTGCTTCATTAGGTGGCTGAGCTAAAACTGCTGTAAGTGTTAAAATCTAGCCATTGAAACATACAAAACAATTATTTGATCAGTGTTTTAGTTGATCGACAGAGAATTAATCAACGATTAGTAAACTGAATGTCTTTTTGGGTGTTGGACTGATTCTTTAATAAGACAAGAAATTTGAGGATTAACTCAGTCATTAATTCTTTATCATTTAGCCAACATCAACAAAATAAATCATTGCTTTAGCTGAGAAATTACTCAGGGAATTACTCAGCAATTACTCAGCACTTTCACTGTCATAATCCCAGCATGATGCCTAGTAAACACGATGCTTTGTCTCCTGCCTTTCCAGTCTCGTATGGAGGACAAAGTGGAGCGATTCAAGAAAGCGGTGGAGTATTTCTCAGCTGCCTCTAAACCACGCTCGCCCAACATGGGGCCCTCCTCCTTCATCTGTGAGTAGTAAACTGCTCAGGAACCAAGTTTAGAAAATGGAACCAGTAGTCTACATCATTATGTAACGTTTTTGTCTTACTAGATATGTATTTATGGGAAAAAACAGTAAATATACATCCTTGATTTTGTCTTTTCTTTTTTTTAGTACCTGGGTTTGGACCCAATCCATTTGGGGGACCACCTGGCCACATGGGACCGATGCAGCCTGGAAAGAATCAGGTAGGCTCCTTGTCTTGGTAATCCTTTGTCCTCTTTAAAGTGTGTGTAATTTGTTCTGTGCTCTACATGAATCTACATGTAGTGGAGTGGATTAAGTTTTCGGCTCTTTGAAATCCCGTCGTGGCATGTGCTCATTTAGGGGAAAAACTGGCTAAGGGAGGAGGGTGCAGTCCTCTCCATCCCAAATACTCCCACCAGCTTTGATTAGATGGTTCTAGTTTGATCTGAATTTAAATAGGACACTATTAGTTCCCATCCCTGAGACATCTTCTCCACCTCCCTCCCCTCTCTCTTTCCTGGGCGCCTTTTCTTGTCCGCTCCCTTGCTTCTTTTCTTCCTTTCCCATTCTCCTTTTTTCTTCCTTTGCTCTCCTCTCCGTCCATCACAGTTCCCTCCTCCCCAGGTTCCGGGGTTAAAGCCACCCTATCAAAATGCTCCATATGGACCTGGCTCCACCCCTCTGTTCCAGAACCCACCGCCACCATCCCAAGACTGCAACGACTCACTGACGAATAAGATGGGCTTCTCTGATTGGTCAGCTCCATATGATTCCACTCAGGGCGGAAGTCGATTACCCAATCATCACACCAGCACTCAGTCTGGTCCTTCTCCGTCTCCTTCCTCGTCATCCGATGGAGATGAACCCAACGACAGCAACGCAAAGTAAGACACACAGTCGTCTTTACCTTTTTCAGGCAAACTGTTTGCTGCGTAATTAGATTTAAGTGAAAAGAGGACACTGACATTTTAGGTGGAGCAAAGCACTTTACGTAACACGTGTTTTGACTAAGGAGAGCTTAGCTTTCACGGTATGTTGGCAGCTTGCACTTTACAACAGTAATGCCCATAAGGAAAACATAATTGACTTGATTCACTCAAAGAGGTGACGATTGGCTGTTTAAGTCAACTTATTTTTTAAAGTCTGTCATATTTCTTGGAAACAGCGACTTTTTGTGCATTGTTTTTAAATTCCACAGTATTTTGTTCTGGCTTTAATGCTGCAGCCGACTTTGTCACCGACAGAGCAGAAAGCTTGCTGGGATATGAGGAAGCTCCCTTTCAGGCAGCCTGTTGTGTAAATGTCATGGCAGTTTAACATGCTGGTGTCATGTATGAAGCGCCTTCATGTAAAAGTCACACAGAAACAACCGAACGCTGTCATGAAAAGAGCTGCAATGACTAGTCGATCAACAGAAAATGAATAAGCAACCACTTTGCCTCTTCAAGTCACTGTCAGGTCCTGCTTTACCCACATGTGAACACACTCTCACTGAGGCCAACATGAAGGCAAACTTGACTGAGCAAACCAAGCGCAGCTCAAGCACAGATTGTAAATACATGCAGTGGTAAATAAATGCATGTCATACATCTACAGGGCACTGTCTCTTTCTTTGTATTGTTTGTATTATTAATGAAAATCCAAGTCAGCAGTAACCAGTTCAGCCAATCTTAAAACATCCTCACTAACTTCATAGAGGAGTCGTCAACGGTATCAGGGCTGAGCTGTGCATATTTCCAATTCAGCTAAAAGAAACCCAACTCAGTCCTTTTTTTTTTTTTTACTGCAGTCTGCTGTGTTAGGTGAGCTTCCGCCTGCTAGTGATGAATGTCCGCCTTCTGCAAATGAATGCAGATAATTAAAAAAAAACCTAATTTAAAGCTAAATTGTCATTAGACTGTCAAAGATGACTTATGCAGTCAAATGTGTTCCGTCTGCTTTGTTCTCCACGCGGACTCAAACGTGATTTGTTAATGCTACTTGGACTACAAACAGAAACCAGAAAGATTCTCATACCAAAATCTTGTCCCATTATTCATTTGCAGATATCTGTTTTTAGATTTATAGATTGGACATTGACCATCACCTTCACCTGTTACAAAGTCAAAGGTATTGATTTTTCTACGGGAGACTTGATGGCAGGCCAACACTTAAGGGCCAGTGTGTCAGATTTTGGGGCATCTAAATGTCTTTTCCACTTTTCCACCATGTTGCCCCACCATGTTTCTCCAGTAGCCCAGAATGGACAAACCAAACATGGGCTCAAGAGAGGGACTTTCATGTTCTTCATGAATTTCTTGAATTCTCCTACACGCTTCAGGATATTCAGTTGGTTGCAATCTGCAAACTCACCTCAAGATGAAACTAAATCCTACGCACTGGTCCTTTAAACCTCCACCCTGCAGCTCCGTAGTTTCAACAACTCCAACAGAGTGATCCTCTGTCTCTGTCAGGTCGGGCCTGTCTTTCTCTCTGTTAACCTTTCATTCATATCATGTCAATAATTTCATTTTAGAAATGCAGTATTTTTGAATGAGGACCTCTAACCTTTGAATCAAGTAGCTTGTAAAATTTAGGTGCCTGTGATTTTAACGTGTCTGGTATATTTAATCAGCATTTAGATAAATATTAGTGTCATTGGACTCAGGACATCCCTGAAGCCAGTTGAACACTGGATGAACCCTTTGCAAAATGTATTGCGTCCATAGAAGCTCTATATCACAAACACTTGTTGACTGACTGTTTTTTTTTTGTCAACAAGCTTAGAGTGTAAAGTAGCCCAGCTACAGCTTAGAGATTCAGGGATTACAGCTACTGAGGAGGAGGATGGAGCAGCAGGGAAAACCATCCACTAAGGATACACATGATTTTGGAATTTTTGTCTATTCACGTGTTTTCTTCACCGCCAGTCCTCCAAAGTTACGGTTTAAAAGTCTGATTAGGGACAACTTGGACCTGTTGTAGAGTGTGTTAAGTTTCTGAGGGGCTTATGTTACCACTGGTTTCCTTTTACTGCAGAAGCAACCACTGAAATAATGTGAGCATAGACACAAAATGCTTCTGCAGGAACTTAAACATGATGTAAACACACAAACATACAAACAAACACACGTGATGAAGCTCAGGCCAGGATGACTAAACATCCTCCTAAACCCTTTCTCTCAGCCATTTGACAGACAAGCCCTCTCGGTGGGAGGACCCTGCTGGAAGGGGGGGTTCGGCCTCTGGAGACGGTTCCCAAGGCAACGGGAGTGGGTCAAACATTCCGTCACTGTTGTCTATGGCGACGCGGAGTCACATGGACATAACCACACCCCCTCTGCCTCAGGTGTGTGTCCATGAGACTTTTTTTTTAAATTCAAACTCAATGGCTCGCCACAGTTGTGTATAAATTTGCATTTTTTCATTTAGGTCAGTGCTGAGGTTCTTCGTGTAGCCGAGCACAGACACAGGAGAGGACTGATGTACCCCCAGATTTTCCACATATTGACCAAGGTGAATGCTTTTCCTTAAGTCGTCTTTTTTAGGTAAACAAGGCTTATAAAAATGACGATAGAGGTAATATACTGCGCTTTTAGTCCTACCTTCAATCGCTCTTCCTCTTATGTTTGTCCTTACTGTCATCTATCCACTGTGCACCTCAGGGAGAGATGAAGATGCCAGTGTGTATAGAGGATGAGTGTAACTCTGAGCTGCCTCCCGCCTCTCTGCTGTTCCGTGCTGCCAGACAGTATGCGTACGGCGTCCTCTTCAGTCTGGCTGAAACACACCGTCGCCTGGAGAGGCTCGCTCTCCGCAAGAGGGCTCCCCTGGAAGGTAGGTCCTGGGACTCGGTCCAGTTGATAGATGAGGGCGGTATGGGAGGCAGATTGATCATTGTTGAGTATGTGGACTCTAAATATATTCATGTATATTCTTATATTTGTGTCTGGGAATCCAGCCAAAGGTTAAAGTTTTCCACAGAGATAACTGTAACTATATATTTTTCCCTTCGTCGGTGTTGATGCCTCGGAATGAGGTTGAAATTCACACCTTTCTACTTGAGCTCTGAAATATTGTCCTCTGGGCAGCCGGTTAACTTCAAGATCTGTGTTTGTTTTTTATATTTAGATTATAATGTGTGTCAGCTTGCTAATTAGCTGTTGTGGCCTAATTTTTTAGGAAACCTTTAATTATTTTGTCACGTAAACCTCAGGCATGTGGATACTGAATATATGTTCATTGTGAACTTGAAGGGCTGCTGCCTTATTGGGTGACTCGGCGAGTTGAGCTGTTAGCTGGCAGGAGAGACGCTGTGTGGTGCACGAAGATTTTATAACTGAATTGTAGGCAGGGCTCACTCTTTTACCTTCACCGACTGTGTGGAAATCAGATTTTTTTCACATCGCAGATGAACAATAGTCTTAAAACATGGGTCTGACAGGTAAAAAATGAAATTCATGTCGACTGATGGCGAAGTTTAGTGTGGGGCTGCTGCTCTGCTGATGTGCTGAACTGACACTCACTGGGCAGAACTTATTGTATATTTCTCATATTTGTAGGTAAGGTGCTAAAATATAAAAATGTGTTTGTAAAAATAAGAAATATCTATGAATTAAGCAAAAGAATGAACCACAAGCACGAGACAAATGGAGTAAACCGAGGATGAACCCCTCCTTTTCCAAGTCAGCGGATCGGTTTGTGCTGGCTTTGAAAATCCTGATTCGAGAACAGCCTTAATAAATTGCATTGATCTTGGTCTTGTAGCCTCATCGCCTCCACCGAGCCTTCATGTGGCTCACGCTCAATTTCTCCACTTGAACTCTTACTGGGCCACCGCACCAGTAAATACGTCTTCTCCTCGCCTTTATTTTTTGATGAGAGGTAGAATTGTTGTGGTTATATATCTGCTGACTTGTCAGAAAGTTCGTAAAGGAAGGGGCCACTTCCAAAACGTTTGCAGCGCCTCCGAAGACTTCCCATAGATGACATTTTGACTTGCCAGACACAGGTGTGAACAGGTATATCATTAATAATGGCTGCATTCCATTTTGGTGTAGCAGCTGCAGGAGCCTGGCACGGTGCGTGCTGGTTTTCTGATTATGTCTAAATGCAATGGTGCTATTCTCGTACTTGGTATCTACAGGTCTGTTCTTAACCATTAGAATTAAATCCCTACGTATATTTCAGGACATAGATATTCATTTTTGGAGCCAGTGCAATCACATTTGCTCTGGTGGGCCGCCACAGCAAGAAAGACACCTCACAAAAGAAAACAAATTGTTATACTATCAATCATCTGATCCACTTCCTCAATTCATACATGTTGCTGCGTAATGCTTTTGTTACTCAACCCCCGAGACCTGATCCACCCCCAGGGAGAGGAAGAGGGAGTGAGACAGCACCCGGACATGGGCGAGGGAGGTGACCCTTGGTTTAGAAACATGCAGCATAGTGAAAATGGCCGTTCATACGAGTCAGCCGTCACTCTGCTTGTCAGTGGAGAATCCAGTGTTTCGCAGTGCGTTTAATAAACCTTAGAAATGAAACAGCACATAATTTTTATACCACCATGCTTCTTTTGTCTCTGTGTTACAGTTCCTCCAGTGATTGTCAAAGAATGGAGCAGTGGTAAAGCCAAGTCAGCCCTGACTCCAGAGCTGGTTCCGGCCCTGTGTTTCCGGGAGTGGACCTGCCCCAACCTGCGGCGGCTGTGGTTGGGTCGTGCCAGTGAGGACCGCTCCAGGAGAACCAGGGCCTTCCTGGCCTGCCTACGCTCTGACTGCCCAGCCCTCCTCAACCCAGCACAGGTCCCACAGCATCTGCTGCTCATGTGCTGCGTGCTCAGGTATGACGGTGCGCAACACCGCTGCTGGTTGTTTTTACTTCAGCTTTTTGTGTTTTGCATAAATTGCCTAAATGTGACTGGGGGAGCATCTAACTTTAAAGGGCGACTACACCCTCAAATTCTCCCTGAACCCTCTCTCCCAGCATAGTTAAACAATGCATTGTAACTGCGGCCTTGTGGCTACATGATGATGATACGGATGGTCAGGGAACATGGGACAGACTGACTGACCACCACTCAGTGTAACATGCACAGTGTCATAGAGCTGGTAGTCGGGGCCAACCCTCCACGAGAAGCTACTGTCAGTCTCTGAAGCGACCTCACTAGAGGCACATTGTGGCCCTTGGATAGAGTCACTGTGTGGGTACCTGTATTAGTTCAGTTAGCGTCACCCCACTTCAGTTCAGTGTTCTGTTCTAAAGTGAGCTTTGTTTTCCTTCTCTCTCAGGTATATGATGCAGTGGCCTGGGGGGAGGATCCTCCAGAGACATGAGCTAGATGCCTTTCTGGCTCAGGCTGTTTCCAGCCAGCTCTACGAACCCGACCAGCTACAGGAGCTCAAGGTAAGACCTCACTCCCTCATTGTCAGATTATCGTTGATCAGGGTTTTTTCCACAGTTGTTTCTGCACACAATGCTCGGTTAATTTCTAGTTCCCTTTTTTTTTTTTTTTGTTCTCCTGTGTAATGTGCAAACTCAGGGGTACAGCTGCTGGATATACGGCTCTCACCACACTCATTTTTGGTGTTACAAGTAAAAGTCTTTCATTTAGAAGCAACGAAACGTTGCACACATCATGTGTGCCCACATACCATGTGTTCAGGACCTCATGACTCACAGCTCTACTACTCGTCTCTGTGTGCTGCCTACACTTTAAATATGCTGTCCTTTTTTATTTGTGTGTTACGTGTCTGTTAGGTGGAGAAGGTGGATGCCCGTGGCGTACAGCTGGCTTCTCTCTTTATGGCCGGCGTTGACACAGCGCTGTTCATCAATGATGTGTGTGGCCAGCCGTTGCCATGGGAACACTGCTGTCCCTGGGGCTTTTTTGATGGCAAACTGTTCCAGAGTAAACTGGCCCGGGCCGCGCGTGACCGGGCCGCCCTGCTGGACATGTGTGAGGGACAGGTACGACCCTGGGTGTGTTTGTGGATGTAATCCTGTGGCAGCGTGGTGATGAGCAGAAAAGAATTGGGGATATGATAGATGTGTCTTTTTGAGTCATCCCATCATCCATTAACTATACCAGCTTATCCTTCTAGAGCAGGGCATCTCAAAGTCAAGACCTCGGTCCACATCTGGACAGAAAAGTCAATTCAGACCCAGCCCTCACCTCGTGAATGAAAAGTGGCATTTTCTATTTTGAAACACATTTTCAATTAATTGTTAATTGGTAGTGATGATGAATATATAGTGTAGCTGGAGATCATTCACAGCATCCTGTACCCAGATGAGTGGGGTTTTAATGTCCCTGCGGTTGACGTTGTCGTCATGGTGACGATAACTGTCGGAGACAGCGTCGTGTGTTGTTGCTGCTTAATTCAACACATTAACGTTACATCAGAGAATTTGCTATCAGCTCCTAAATCACAGCTAGAGAATCATTTTCCATAGTTTCACAATAACTGGTGTAAATGTAGCTGTGAGAATGTGTCTGATTCAGAAATAAATCTGGCTTTCTGAGCTCGGCTTCATACTGGCCCAATCACAAGAGTCAGACAGAGAGACATGAATTAATTGATTAAATGTTATTTTGTGTCTGCCAATCGCTCCAGACCTCTGACCTTGAATAAAAATCATATGTGGACCTTTTGAGTAAGAAGTTTGAGAACCCCTTTTTTAAAGGGTTGCAGGGGTCTGGAGCCTGATCCCAGCTGACATTGGGGGAGAGACACATATTCTGGACAGACCATCGTCACAGGACTAACACATAGAGACTTATTCAAGCTCACATTCATGGACAGTTGAGAGTTGCTGGTTAACCAGACCCGTGATCCTCTGGACTGAAACAAAGAAGACGATCTACTCTGTTGGAGTTGTTGGAACTGCAGGAACACTGTCTCTAGCAGGCCGAGGTGGACAAACACAGCAAAGTTCATTTTCAAGTTCAAGTTTTATTTTAGCTGATACAGATTTATTAAAATATGCCCGCATCAGCCCCGAGATGTCACAGGATGTCTCTACTAGCCAGACGTCCCCGTGCTTTGTGTTTATTCCCGTCAGTACCTCTGTAGCTGGAAGGCTCAGTCGCAGTTATCTTTCTGTTCTGCAGGAGGAGCTTGTGTCCAAGGTCGAGAAGATGCGTCAGGCAATCCTCGAGGGCATCAACCTGTCCCGCCCTCCTCCACCTCCTCCTCCTCTTCCACCTCCTGCCTTCCTCCCCCCTGCCATGGTGCCCCCTTTCTACCCCATGCCTCCACTCTACCCACCTCGCCCCATGGGCGGCATGCCCCCTCATCATCACCCACATCATCCACATCACCCTGCGCAGCACAGACCCAGAGCCTTCCCAGGTACGGAGGTGCTTTCTATCTGTTTTCAGCATACTTTGCTTTTTCTTCCCTTTGTCCCAGTGACTTACCACACTGTAATTCTAAGCAGCCTCTGAATACAGCGTGCATTGTGCTCACACTGGAAAAGTGAAAGTGTGTTCAGTGTGCATTCTGCAAAACAATTTTTTGAGTGTGCTGTTGATGTACACTATTGTCCCACAATGCAATGCATAAAGCAAATGGAGGAGGTGTTGACAGCTGGAAAAACAAATTGTGGATGATGATGATGAAACAGCTGCAGGAACATCAAAAACAAAATCAACAAAAATGACATTTAGCTGTTTCTCTGTTGAGTTTGATCTGCAGTAAAGTCACACTCTGATAGCGTCTGCATGGAAATGCAGGAATGAAAGGCAATGAGACAAAATGTAAAAGACATTTAAAAATATTAAAAGATGATGAAAACAATCTAAAATCTGATTCTACAGTTTAAACATAAAAATTACAGCTCAGCTGCAGTGCAGATATGAATAAATAGTCCCAAATTAAATTTGGTGTCGGAGCAGACTCCATGTTTTGTTTCAGGTCTATGTTTCATAAACTGAACGTTGTGCATGTATTGTATAGTTTCCTGTTAGTGTAGAGCAGAGAAATATCCTGTTTTCTTGTATAATAACTGCAAAAAACAGTATAATGATGTGCAATGCATATCATATGCAGTTAGTATGCAGTTTGAGTTGGGGCAAAGCTATAGATTCTCAGCAACCAATCTCAGTTTTCACTTCTTTTCTTCTGTCTTCAGGCATCCAGTCCATCCCCCCTCAGGGAGGGAAACTGGAGATAGCCGGCATGGTTGTCGGCCAGTGGGCTGGGAACAAACCAGTACGTGGGAGAGGGGGGTTCAACATGCAGGTGGTGTCAGTGGGAGCAGGGAGAGGGTGAGTAACACGATGATCTTTTAATCAGTACAGCTAAATGACATTTTTGCCTGTTAAACCGCCATCTTTCCGAGGCACGTTGCTGTCGTTAGGCGAGCAGTTAAGTCCATACTCAAAACACAGAAATACTATTTAGCCATAGTGATTAGCGTTAGCATGCACTGACATCAAACAGGTTGTTGTGCATTACTGCAAGAGGCAATAAGCTTAAAGAAAATGTTTCCTCCGTCTCAGACCAGAGAGGCAGAGCAGTGAGTTAGTCACTGCAGCTCCTGGCAATACCTGAAGAAGAATAACAACGATTTACACATTTAAGAACGCCTTCCTTGATTATGCATCAGTATTGACTGAAAAGCACACCCCAGGGCTTCTGCGCTGTGTTTTTGTCTGCGCTTGAATCTTTGACAGTCTAACAGAGATTCTGCATATCGGGCTGTTAACCTAACTGGACTTGATTTAACTCACCGCCTGACGAACAACAAACAGCAGAGGAGAGTGTGTTAAAGTAAGCAGCTTTTTCAATTCGGGAGCGTGTTCAAGGATCACTTTCGTTTTTTACAACCTGGACTTTATTTGTAGCATTAATTACGACCATTTAGACACCCAGACAACTTTGGTGGCATTTGGAGTCGTTTTGAAGAAATTAGCCCCAGAGGAGCGGCGCGTATATCCGTATAATGCGAGTTATCGGGGCACCCGATAAAACGCATAAACGCATAATCTGTTAATTGATGAACATTGTCCACAAGAACACCTCCAATTACCGTCTACTCATGGACGTGCAGCCGTTTGTTGTTGTTTGGCCAGCTGTTCCTCTCTCTGCCTCCGCGTCCTCCTTTCAACGAGCTCCTCGTCCGTGTACTCTGGCTCAAAACGGTGAGGACGTCCATTGTAAACAAAGTCATCGTCCACCACCTCAGAGTCGGAAAAATATTCATCCATTTTGTGAAGAATAACAGTCGCAAACTACAGCTAAACTAGCCGACCGCCGCAGAGTCAGCCGTGTTGTGGCTGGCTGCTCGCAGCGCGCGGCGCTCGAAAAAGACGTCATCCACGTCAGAGGTAGTTGCCTAGAGACGCCGGATGTTGATAACATGCCACCACGGGCTCAGAGGGGAATAGCACCAGCATATCATAACAAAATATTGGAATATGAACGAGTTTCTGCAGATTATGCGTTATATAGAGGCTGCGCATGGATGCCCCGAGTACTCGCATTATACGGATATACGCGCCGCTCCTCTGGGGCTAATTTCTTCAAAACGACTCCAAATGCCACCAAAGTTGTCTGGGGGAGTAAATGGTCGTATTTAATGTACAAATAAGGTCCAGAATGTAAAAAACCAAAGTTATCCTTTAAGCTGAATGCACACAGCATCCTCAGTCAGGGCTCAGACACTGTTTCACTGTGGAGTGTCTGTTCTTCAGCAGAAACATTTCTTGTATAGTTTATGCTTATTTTGCCGTTTCCACTTTTACAAGCGTAAATACACATTTGCACCTCGTTTGATGCGGTAATAGATGCTGTTTGGCTGCACTTGAAGAAGACAACCTGTTGTTGCTTCTAACTTTGTCTGTCATCACTCTTTTCAGTTGTCAGTATAGCCAATCTCACAGTGCACCTGCTGTCGTTGAGCTGCATGTCTGTTCATTTCATCTGACGATGACGCAGTCTTAAATAATTATCTTGTCTGAAGCTCGGCAGCTTGTAATGAGAGTAGTATTTATTTATGAGCAGAAACAGAAAAATATGTAAATGAATATGTATTGTGAATTCAGCTGCATTAAAGCACAGTGATGGTGATCACAGAGAGGAAGAGGAGGCTGAATGGAGCCTTAACGGACCGGCTCCCTCCCTCACCCCCTTAAAACTAAATCTGTATGTGTTAAGACCAGTGTTGTGCTAGTTACTGAAAAATATAAATTACTAAATTAGTTAGTCATTGAGTTACAGTATACCCTTGTTTTTCGCGGGGGCGTTCCAAAAAGAACCCGTGGTAGGCAAAATCCGTGAAGTAGAAACCTTTATTTTTTTTTTTTTTTACAATTATTATATAATTAAATACTCTATTATACATTGTCGACATTATGGGTTTTAGAGAAACTCGAAATTGCAAGAGAATTTGCACGTACGTAATGTAAATTTGGCGAGCTGTTTTACGTACGTGTACATCTTAAACACAGGTAGAGAAGAAGCGGAGTGACTTTTTAGCCAATCAGAATGCAGAACACAATGCACGATGTAAAACCGTGAAGTAGCGAAACCGTGAAAAGTAAACCGCGTTACAGCGAGGGATCACTGTACTACTTACCTCATTAAAAAGTAAGTAAATTATTTTCCTGATTGCTTCCATCAAAAAGTGATCTGTTTAAAATTTGAGATGCTGCCATTGCTAATAGGCCTGTGCGATATGACCAAAGTCTCATGTCTATCTGATATCAATCCATTTCATATCCAGATAATGGTCAGCAGCATGTCATGTTATAGCACATTTTTAATTAAGTGTGTTCCAAAAATTTTAAATATTAATGTATGAAATATAAAAAGGTAAAAAAAGCACTTTTCAACTGTAGCTGCAGACACAATCCCAGAGTGTCTCAGTCTGGGCTTTGTTTCGAGCACTCTGCTCTTCTTTTGATGCCTCTCATCTGTAGAATCTCTCTGTGCTGTTTAACATGACTCTTGCGTAGGTGGTAAACTGGGCTGGTGGTGTTTCAGCCGGTTGTGGGTCTGCGTAATAATTTTCCAAGCACGGTTGTCGTTGTTTTGTCTTGGCTGCTCGAAGTCCTTCTCCTGGCTGAATTAGCCTGTTCTGTTTCCCAATCTCCAAACCTCGTGCTGGACTGAGTAGTTAAAGTTTGCTGTTCTGAAATGCAGATGTTACTTTTTGTTGCTGTTTGTAATCTGTCTCTTCAGAACATGGCCGTTTATGTTGGTAATTGTTGGGGATGCACGATAACTGTTTTTTAAAACCGATAACCGATAACTTTCAGCTCCTAAAGGCCACGTTATTGTCACATTATTGAATGCTTTATTAGTAAGCCTATTCGAAGCGGGATAACGTATAGTGAGCAGGTTCCTATGGAGAAATAAACCCCACTGCTTCGCGTCGGGCTTCTATGTCATTCTGAAGAAAGATACATGATCCCTTACTTAGACTTATCTATGTAAACAAACTGAAGGGTCCATGTCCATGATTAAATCTTCAGTAACCTCAGCCCGTGGGTCATCTTTGGCAAATTTCTTGGATTTTTCGAAAGCCTCGCCGACGTGTGTCAGTCCCGGTGGCTTCTTTGCGGCTGGCTTGCTAACGTTAGCGTCTTTAGCAGGCCGGCCGTCCTCATACGCTTTCCAAACTCCGTCAAAACGGTTGTTACGTTTCAGGTGACTGACCAGGTATTAAAGCTTGTGCCATTTCTCGCTCCTAGTGGAACTCGCTCATAACATTTGTTATGAATAACCAGTGAACTGTCTCCTTCCGAAACTTTGAAGAAGTCTGAACTCTGTTTTCATAAGCACGCTGTGCCGCATGCTGCATTCAAGGTGTAACGTACATTTCCTCGTTTGGTAGTCGTTCTTTTGGCCTTTCTAAGTTCATGTTTCTATTCCTTATGTGTAACATGTGTAAAAATGCTGCGAATGTTAATTCTAGTCAGCAACTAGCAAAATTATGACCGAGTTAACAAGTTGTTTTCTGGCATGAGGGGGTATTCTTGATTTTTCCCAGTGACAAGCAGTTTTTCTGATTATGCCAACGTCACATGAACGCAGCATTCACTGCAGGCCATTCGGGTCTCATAGTGGGAGCGAGGCACTGCCGTGCTGACAAAAACACATATGTTATCGGGGCTGTTCGTCATGATATCAGAATTATCGGAATGACGTCATAATTTCCTGTTATCGGCCCGATAACTATCGTGCACCCCTAGTAATTGTTTTTTTCTGTGCTGCTTTCCAGTTTTAACCATTTGTGATGTGGCTGTTACATTTCTGCACCAGCAATATTTTACTCATGTGCTTTTGAGTTGTCCTGTGTTGATTCTGAGTATATTTCATTATAATATGCTGCATTGGTCTGCTATGAAGATGAAAGTAACTTTCAGTTATTGTAATTGGGTAATTTAACTTGAAAAAGTGATTAGTTACATTTCTTGTTAGCACCAAAAGAAGTGGAATTACACTAACTTTGTAACAAATGAAATGCATCGTTGAAAATTCATTAAAACAAAGCATTTATATGGATTCACAAATGAATTTCCAGCTTCAGAGGTGTAATCTGCTCCAGTTAAAACAGAGTTAGATCAAGCAGAGTGGGTAAAGGAGCCTGAATGTGAGGGCCGGATGCTGTGTACATTAGCCGTTACAGTCTTCTCTGCGTTAGTCAGCTGGTCTCATCTCTTTTAGTGTTTAATACACCACTTTGCTGATGCATGTCTCTGGCTAATTCACCTTCGTGTTGCAGCTAATTGTTTAATACAAAATTTGCCCAGATGCTCTTTTTTGGAAATGAGCTACAAGATAAGTTTAATATGTGAAATAATATCTGTGATATGTCCGGGTGCTGCTCTGTGCCCTCACAGTTGAGTTCAACTAATTAATTAGCATTATTACAAATATCTATTTTTGCCATTTGTAAATTGATTCAGACTCGAAGAAGATGAGAATCACTCCTACAATTTTCATTTTAGCTGAGAAAAAGTGATCGATTTGTACGTTTTGGTGTTGACTTTGGGAAAGGTGTCCAGAAGTGTCGCTGTGGGTTGAGTGGATTCACTCGTCAAAGTTCACTGGATCCTGCCTGGATTTACTTTACTACAAATTCTGACGGAAGTCCGTCTTGAATGCTGCTGAGATCGAGCCTTAAAGCCCGACTGCTGACAGTGGTCGTGTTCATCTCTCTGTTTCTTCTTCACAGGAGGGGTAAAGAGATTCCAGCGAAAGTAAGGGGAGTGAAAAAGGCACCTGCCAACAGAACACAGGTAGGACGCCAGCAGCGGACCCAACTGTTACACTAAATTTGGTAGCACATTATCTTGCAGTGCATTTTCCTATGTGAGTATATAGTGTTGGTCACATTCTGACTTGCACTCGTGCGTCCTGCTGTCCTGTTAAAATTCTGTCCGACTGTCCTCCTCCAGACGTCGTCACCCCCCCCATCCAGCACTCCCCCAAAGCCCTCAGAGGAGGCGGGCTCCACGCCAGAGGTTGCGACCCAGCAGCTGAACGGCAGCTCAGCAGCCTCCGCCATCGGCCAGCCATTGGAGCTGGCCCCCCTGGCCCAGCCAATCCCGTGTGCCTTAGCCAGCAGAGACAACCAATCAGAGGGGGTGGAAGTGGAGGCCCCCTGTTGCCTTGACGACTGCCCGTCAGACGGAGCACTACAGAAGGAGGAGTGATGGCATCCCTCCCAGGATGCACTGCTCTGAGAGAGTTCTGTGTTCGACTGCCTTTCCCTGTTTTTGTAGCCCTGCCTGCTAGCTGTGCACATTATCACATGGAGCAGGAAGTGACGTGAGGCTCCTCCTCGTCCTCCCTGCTGCTCCATGTGATAGGCTAAAGCAGTTAGCTGTTACTTCCTTTTTAGTTTTCTCATGTGGTTTTACATTGTTTTATGAAGAGAGGTTTTCTCCATGAGTCTGTAAGCGCCCCACCCCTCAAAAATCCTAAATGCCTCCCTCCCGCACTCAGAGTAAAATAAGCTTGAAGCCCCACCCCCCCCATGAACCACAACTTAAACGAGCCCCCTAGTACGTATGGGTATCTGTACAGTTTGAATTTCTTATTTTGTGTCTTTAATGGTCCCATTGTTTGAATCTCTGCACACAGATGTTAAGCTTGCGGTTACGGTGACAGATTGGATGTGGTTTCCATGGTTGCAGCATCTAGGCCTGGTCGCCATGGTTGGTAATCTTATGTTCATGCGGATTGTTGCCATAGCCATCTCATGTGAGGTTTGTCTTACATGGATCCAGATGTTCAGAGTTCGACTGTGGATATGTGGGAAAGACAGGGATGTACCATTCTTCTGTGCAGTGACCCTCGTTCCCAAACTCCGCGGGCTAGCAGCACTGCTAAACACACAGTGTTAGTATACTTACTAGCAACAAACCCCTTATTGATTGGTTTTCTATGACAGGAGCATTTCTGCACCGCCATGGTATTCGTGTACTATCTTACTTTGACCTATGTAGCAAAGCCTAGTGCTTAGCTGTGCTAAGAGACCCCATGAATTTATGCACCTTAAGCCCCAAAGTATGCAAGATATTACCCCGCTCCTCCAAAAAAAAGTGCATTATTATATTATCCTCCCATCCTCCTTGTCCCTTTGTCCCAAAGCTTTGATTGTATTATCCCAACAGAAGCACTTAATGTTATATTTAAATATGATGAATTTGAACAAGCCCCTATACAGGTGAATTGAAAGTCTGTGGGGGGTGTCCCCTGCGCATAAGTAAATCATGACATGTAGAACTACATTTAAAGGTAGAGATCTATTTGAGAGACGTCAGAATGTGAACAGAGTGGTTTCAGACAAAGAAGCACTTTGTTTTAAAAATGTTAAACCACACTGGACAGTCCTCTACCAGGTGATAAAGAAATGAAAAACTCGGAGGCACCTTCTGGAGTTAAGGCCAAAAAGAAAAGAAATGCTGCCCAGCAATGGAAATGAATGGTGAGGATTTTGGGTAACTGCTGCCAGGCAGAGTTCCCCTCAGAGTGGCCTCACGTTCAATCGAGAACTCTGCGATGAAGCTGAAAGGACTCCTGATTCTCCATGTCAGGGATTCCTGGGAGTCATTTCACATTTCTAAAACGTTGTTTCCAAAGTGTATTTTAACAAGGCTGGCCGACCGAGGCCGCCTGTGATAGAAAAGAGGTGTGGCAACAATGCCTCAAAGATCCCTCCGCCCTCTGGTGGCGATTGAGCAACTGTTGTCATGACAATAGCCCAACACCAGGAGCTGTTGCCCCGCGCAGCTCCGGTGTGTCACTTTAGACCAGCAGTTAGCACTTCCCTGCCCCGAAGTTCCCCGGCCGAACACGGCGGGGGCTTCGCGGGTCGGATCACACGACAGGAGAGAGAGAGGCCTCATGGCGGACCTGAGCGTGCCGCTCACAATCTGAGACTTCGAAGAAAACGAATTGTTTTATTAGAGCACTTACGTTTGTAGAGAATGAGACGTGTCCCCCATAGTAGATTTCATCTGACTACGGAAATACAACTTACCAATTAACTGGTAGCACAACTGCAAATGTAAAAGCAGTAGACTGACAGTAGACCTGAGCGATGCTGGCCATGAACATTATAATCTCTATAAACTGACTAAGAGAGGTTGACATGAGCTCACTATGTTTAAAAAAGAAAAAGGCAAGTCAACAAGAAGCACCTTATTTTCTTACTATGTTGATGACTTGTGCTCTATCGTGTGCCACAGAATTGACATGGAAAAAGCTCTTCTGAAATGCCATTTTGAAGGAAAAAACCCTGACTATACAGTGTATGTAAGTGTTAATGTAGTCGCGTCAGACATCCCCTCAGTTATGAACTCAACCATTACAGTGAAACGCTGACCGTTCACCCGGCCATGAGCGTAGGCCTACGCTCATCGTCACAGGGCCGGGCCGCGCCGCGCCGCCGTCTCTTACACCAACACCAAATGAAATCAGAGGTTCGGACTTGTTAGCCGTTGTTGGTAGGGGTTAAGCATGCGAGTGCTGTAGGTGTTTATAGGTTAAGAGTAGGTAACAGCGTCGGGCTAAACACAGGACTGTAATACAGACACCAAGACTAGGCTAGAGAATATAGCTCCACTGGCCGAAATACTAAGTCTAGAATTACTAGGAGTCATATACTTAACTGCTTTCAACTTTTGACATTAGTACAAATATGTGTATCGCAACAGTACATTGTTAGAAGATGGCTTTTCTGCGGCGAGCCAGAGTGTGATCTGGCGTACGATGCCCTCTCTTGATTCGCTCGCCAGATAACAGTTACAGACACACGCACACACACACACACACACACACACACATGCGACAGACAGGCGCATTCAGTTGCATTTGTTACCAGCAGCATTCTCTCTGCTTTCGTGCTGAAGTGATTTTGTGCAGTTTCAGTTCCCAGTGGAGGTGTCGTCAGTTCATCAGAGATCATTTGGTAACACATTCTACTGACGCGGAAATCCCACACTTTCAAGTTCGCATGGACGGATTAAAAGTACATGTTAGAGGTGTCAGGTGGGCACAGAAACAACCATCTACACACACACACACACACACACACACACACACACACACACACAGATACATAGATGTTAAACCCTGAGTTACACAGTAGCTAGTATGGAAAAAAGAAGTCAACACAATACATGATGTAGTGTCCCTCTCTTGTCCTTGTCTGTTTTAGTTCGATAGATATTTGATCAGTGATTTTTATGCTTGTTATCCTAACCCCCCTCCCCTCCCTGCTACGACACTTTTCTCACCTCCCCTTCCTCCACACCCCTGAACTGTTCGCTCACTTCTTTCCTCTGCCCTCCAATCTTCCTCATAGAGCCACTCACACACACATACACACACCATGCCCACTGATTCTCATTAGAAGCAAACACACACAAACACACTCAGATATTTTACACACAGGAGAACCCCCTCCCCCTGCACTTCAGTTCTCTTCTTTCACTCTTACCACCTCCCTCTCTGCCTCTCCTTTAGCCCTTAGGACCGTTTCTATTGGCCGTTTTCTCTTTTCTCTTCGGGCTGCCCTGCCCCTTAATCAACCCAACTAACAGTAAAGGTTATATTAACGTTGATAATCAGTTTCTGTATGTATCTAGCCAGAGTCTGGAAAAAAAAATCAGAAAAAAAAAATCAAAACGGTTTTATTCAATTGTGCAAATGTGTTTTTCTTACTATTTTTAATGTTATTACATCTAATCTAATCCTTCTACCATTGCTTCAGTTAGTACTGAAATACGCTTAGCCAACCTAGAGATTTGAACTGTAATGATTGCGAGTTTCCTTACCTGTATTTTATATGGCATCTTTAGACCACCGTTTATTATGTACGTAAGTAAATATTGCCCGTTTTTCGAATTGAAAACGTCGTCTGCACTATGTATTATGATTCTCATAATATCCCGGACAACAGTTTTGTGGTCGACTCATTATCAATCTGAGCTGAACTCTGCGCCCTTGCACAAAGCAGCGAAACATCTCTTGTAAACACCTGAGAACCAAAGTACACCTAGCACCCCCCCCCAACCCCCTATAAAGCCCCTATAGTCCCCCACCCCACCCTGCGACGTTGATGGTTTGCCCCCCCCCTCCTCCGAGTAACAAGTTTTCTGATGAGTATGATTATATATATTATGACATTACAGCACGTGTGATTTATCTGACAAGTCTGTGAGGTAGCGGTGTTCTTAAACACTGTGGTTGTCGTGGAGACGCAGACAGACAGGGAAAAAGGAAGGAAGTGTGTCTGTGTGGACAGCGAGCGAGCAGGCAATTTTAGACGCGCGACCAAAGGCTTTCTGGGTAAATTCACCACTCCTGTTTTGCTCGCTCGCACTCAGTGGTAACGTCTTCGTTGACTGAATGTCGGCTGTGTGAAACCCCCGCACACGCTGACCTCAGATCTGCACTAGTACACAGGACAGAACGACACCTGACAAACATGCTTTCAGTCGTGCTGGGGTTTTGGTGCCCTCTTTTGCATTTTTCTTACATGTCGCGCTCTCTCGAACTTGCCTTTAACTTCCCAGATTCAGATTGATAGAGCAACTTCGTACCATGCGGAGTCTCTTCATACGTGGGCACTGAGGCTGAAAGAGGCTGAATTTCCCTCCAAAAACAAACCTCAGATTAGGCGGCCTCCAAATGCGTGCCGTGAAATGTGGAGTGGGTACAAGAAACAATTGGCCTGTGTAATGAAAAACAAGAAAAAGACTTGAAACAGTCTTTGAATAGATTAGAAAATAACTGATTAATCTGCAACCACAGACGTTTATCAGGAAGAAGCCGAACGTGCTGTAGTTCCAGCTTTTCAGTTGTTTATAGGTCTGAAAGAGCTGCAATGGTTAGTTGATTGACAGAAAATACATCAGCAACAATTAAACAATAAGTAGTTTTAGTCAACACCTGCTGGTTCCAGCAGCTAACCCTTTTCCTCATCTTATATGAGAGTAAACTGAATGTATTTGGGTTTTAAACTGCTCTTTGATTTCATCACACTGAGCTTCAGGAAGTTATGACGGGCATTTTTCTCTATTTTCTGACAGTTTTTCGACAAAATGAGTAATGGATATTGAAAATAACCCTCCACTGCCGCCCTGATTTCTTTCTTATGTGACGGTAAACTCTGTCTTTGGTCTTTGGACTGTTTCATAGACAGAACAAGCAGTTTAATGGCGTCACTCGGGATGCGAGACACGATGGACAATTCTTTATTTTGTGACGTCGCAGTTATAGACCAAACTGTTTATTTATTTTAGATGAATTTGTAATGAAAATAATCATTGCAGCCCTAAAAGACTTGCAGCTGTGGCCTTGTCAACAGACTACAATCCATGGTTTAGAACTTTCTAGAATCCATAAAGGGCTTTCCAGCAAAAAATCTCAGCTGAAGTTGTTGTGAGGAAGATTCGCCCTCTACGAGCATCCTGCCTCCCTGCCTACGCAAACGAGAGCGTCTCTGAAGAGCTTGACAATGTAAAGAGAACCAAAAGTCCCAGAATAGAAATGTACGATGTAGTGTTATAGACGTTAAACAGTGTTATTGTCTGTCATACAGAATGTGGAAAGGAATCATCAGTTGTGTTGTGCCTGTTCTGATCCATTTGCAGGATTCTCACAGCATTTTGCCCAGTCTGAATAAAGGTCCCTATTCTGTCTGTCTCTCTCTACACTGCCACTCCCCCCCTCAGAAGCCCCCCAAGCTCCGGTATAATCCCCCAGCCCCCCGTGGTTAAGTCCCAGTGAGGGGCTCATGTTGATCATTGTGGGCCATTTCTTGTCACGTTGGTCAGTCACGCCCTCAGCCACAAGTGTACCAATGCATGTACTTCTGTACCCAGGGCCACCCGAAACTACCTGTGCAGCAAAAAGTGTTCAAATTTCTCCATAATATTATCGTTATAGAAATATTATCATCATCATTATTGCTGTTATAATTATGGTTGGTATAATTTGTCATCATTGTTAGCATTATGGAAGCACCAGACTGTTTGTGGAAAGATGAGAAAAAGAAAGCTTTTTTTTTTTTTTTTTTTTTTTTTTTTTTTAAATTGTCTGGCTGTTGGTGGTCTGATCTCACAGAGGGAGGGGAGGAATGGTTCAGAAAGAGACAAAGATGGCAGTCATGTTTGTACTGGTTGGGAAATGACTTACAGTGCTGAAATAAAATTTATTCTTTTAGTAAAAAAAAAAAAAGAAATGTGTCCAGTGACTCGACGTTGGCTTTGATTTGATCTGTGTGATCAATATAGTCATGAAAGTGAATTTTAATAACTACTGATGCGGACATTTAAAAGACATCTTGAGAAATACGCTCATTAGCTTTCTTCCCGATGAGCACGATGAATATGAAGCTACTGCCAGCAGCTGATTAGCTTAGCTTAGCATAAAGATTGGTAACAGCTAGCCAGGCTCTGCCTAAAGGTATCAATCCACCTGTGGCTGAAGTACATTTAATCAACGCAATTTTAGGCACTACATTCAGCATAATGAGCACTTTTTCTGAGTATACTTTGAGGCTTATGCTTTAGTAGTAGTAAGCAAGTAAGTAAAATTTTGTAAAAATATTTTTACACTGCGGTTTTGATCCTTTTACTGCTTCCACCACTGCTGCCAGTCCCTTCACAGCTACTAGTTAACATGTTACGTCTTCTCTGTTTAATCTGAACAAAAAACACTGTGTATAATCTACAATTTACTGTCGGACAGGAAGTTTTGTGCCGGACTGTTTCTTTACCTGGAGCAATAACTTCCTGCAGTCTCTGCTGGTTGCCAAGCAACTAGTCCCATCCAGGAAATAGTCTGGAACCAAACGCTCCATGAAACAGGGATTTGTCTTTTTTTCCCTCTCTTAGTTTTTTGTATTAATTAAACAAACGAGACATAACATGCTAATTAGCAAGCATTAGGCGGGTTTTGTTCTCTTTGCATAAAACTAAAATGGTACTACAAAATAATGGAAAATACTTCATTACAAGTCCTGGATTCAAAGTTTACTTCAGTAAACATACAAAATATTATCAGCCAAATGTACATAAAGTATTAAAAGTGTACAAACTCATCATGCAGCAGAACAGCCTCTGTCAGACACATGGAGTCAAGCAGTATGTGTCATGGAAAGACTCAAGAAAATAGAAGTACCTCAAAATTGTACTTTGATACTTGAGTTACTGTAGACTACTGAGTTACTTTCCACCACTGCAGTGAGGTCTTCAGTTGCTGACAAAATTGAAAATCGTTCCAGTCTCTTGTACTTCCTTATATAATAACCTGTTTGTATTCAAGAGGATCACTATGAACAAAATTAATTTCTTTCAAGACTTACTTTCCTTAAATATAATAATATTCAGCTCTTAAAAGGTTGATGCCACTTACTGAAATTAATTATTCTCCTTTATACGTACTAGCATTCAGTACAACTACTGTATTATACTACTGTACTCAGATATTAGGACATAAGTGTTAAAATGTGCAGTATTTGTCAATAAGTATGACTTTTCCGATAAAAACATTATTACAGCTATGTTTAGTAGATTGTCATTCATTATCTGTTTATACACCAACCCCTGCACTTATGGGTGGCCACAGGAGTTGTTGTTGACAAATACATTAATTAAAGCACTTATATCTGCTTACAACTACATTATACATTATATGCGGCATAAACTGTGTTAAATGTTTATATACCACTTACAAAGGAAAAAAACAATGAAATAAAAATAAAGGCAGAGCAATCATTTAAACAGTAATGTAACAGGAACTTACTTTTTTAAAACACAGGATTAATTAGTTTTAACTTAAAGTCTGAATTCTTTAATAAACTCTAAAATACGGTTTGCAAATCAATGATTCGATGAGAAAAAAATGTTTTTATTACTTATTATAATATAATAAGAATTAGTTATTAACCAATACAAATCTAAAGCAAACGTAGCAGCGTTTCAGGCGTTATAAAATGAACAGTTCGCTTCAGGATCAGGTCTAAAGTTTGTCGCTTCACACTGACGCTCGCTGTCAGGCTGCATTTGAAGTCTCGTTGCGGGCGCGCGCCATACACTCGTAAATCTCGAGATATTTACGCGTGACATCAGCGCTCAGCCCTCGACCACAGACCCGCTCCGCTAGCTGGAAGGATGGCGAGGACGATACGCGATAGCTACGTGAAGGCTTGAGGTAAACCCCGCTTCTCCGCTCCGGCACTCAGACAAACGACGGTTTTGGGGGAAAGCGCGCAGTCATATAGTGATGGCGGAAACGAGGCTTTCTGAAGTACTGAATCACTGTGAAGCAAGTGTGTTGAAAATGGTTTTCGAAGCATGTTACCGTCAAAATGGCGACATCTGCTGGCCAAACCGTTGGTCCTGTATTTGTAAATCTGAGACCATGATGGAACAGTGAGAGTATCCGTGCTTTTACTGCTTTAATCGTTGTTATTTTGTTTAATAAAGCGCGTATTAAAACAGATAACTTTAAAACAGAATCTACGGCTCTATTTTAAAATAGAGATTATCAACAATACGCCGCATTCAAAAGCAGCGCGACACCAATGTGACACGATCGTGACGTAGCGAGGGCCTCGTTTAGGGGGGGTGGTCACGTGATTTTTGGCGTGGTGAAGCGAGGCATCGAAACATCTCGCTGCGATACTTTTGCTTTGAAAGGTCGATGCTGTGTGTGCGGACCGTCTGCTTCGACCGTAACACCGCTACCGTTCCGGATCCAGACGACGCTGACGGCAGCGGGCCTGTGAGGACGTGCGGGACGGCGGATGTGACAGCAGTCGGACTGAGAGGTCGAGAACCGCCAATTCCAGCTAGCTGTCAGCTAGCTTGTTAACACTGTTGGCTAGCTGGCTAGCTGACATCCAAGGCAGGCTGCTGATGCTGCTGCGAAAAGCTAATTTGACTGCCTTGCAATAACAGCGGCTAGTTTTCATTCTTACACATATAAAGACATCGTCGTAATGTCAACAGGGGCTTGTTTGACTCAACCTAGCAGCTAATTGTAACTAGCTATAAAGGCTGAGATGGTGCCCAGGTTAGCCTGTTAGCCTCACCTGATTTAGGATACAAGCGATCAGCAGAAAATATTAGCGGTGCCTCAGTTATTGCTGTTTGTTCGTTCGAACGTTTGTGGCGAAGCCAGTTCGTCATGCCCTGCTCCTTTTATAGTTTTTTTTTCTAGTTCCTTAAGTGCTCTTTTGGTACTGGACACCCTCCTCAAGGACAGGAAGCCTCTTGAGAAGTAGGCTCCATTATTTTCTGAGGATTGGTCCTCTCTCACACCTTTTTTCCATTCACTCCTCTTTTGTGCAGTCAGGTTTTAAATTTAGGAGAGTAAAGATACAAAAGATTTGGACTCCAGAGAAGACGGGGAGCTGTGGGATGAGGTAGTAGTTTGTATAGTTTTAGGATCACACCAGATCTGGGAGATAACTATACAGCCTACTGTCTTTCTCACGGCGACCAAACCATCACCTACATGAAGGAGACTGCCAGCCTATCTACATCTTGTGTTCTGTTGCCACGGTGACTGAAGCTTCTGTTGCCGTTGGTGACCAACAGTCCTCCAAAATTACATCATGAACGTTGGATTCATGTTTGCTGTTATCTTCTGTTTCTTGCCATCCTGGTGTGTCCCTGGCTGTTGACAAAGTGGACGCCTGTCTCACCAATGATCTGACTAGTATCGTGTTATTACTGTCGTGCCAGTTTTTTTTCTTTTTGTACATTAAAATTTCAGCTAAATTGCATATGTTTGAATTTAAGATTCAAACTTGGTCTAAGATGGAACAAATTTCCATCAGTATTAAGTGTTTAGTGTGTGCCAGGGCAGATGTGTGTGTAGCTGTGCTGTGGTGAGGTAGTAAGTTGTGTTGTTGTGGGGTGTGGGATGTTGCAACCCCTATTTTGGAGATACAACTATACAACTTACTGCCTTCCACAATGTGGCAGCATATTGCACTATGTTCCAGCTGCTGCAGCGTATGCAGGCATGTACTGCACATCCTTTCCCTTTCTCAGTCTTTGTTGTTGATGTTGGGTAAGCTAGTGATGTTTAGATTTTCTGGAGACAGTTTTTTTTTTTTTTTAAATTGGACCAGAGATGTTTTTTTGAATAGACAGAAAATGTATCTGCAGTTATTTTTAGTTGATTAACTGTGGCAAAATTTACTTGTTCCAGCTTCTCCAGTATTAGCTGCACTGTCCTCGGTGCTATTAAACTAAATTAGGGCTACAGCTTGTGGTAATTGTATTGTCTTATTTGTTAAGTAATTGTTTGCAATTCTGGGCTTTAAACATTTTATATGCTGTGCTTTTGCATCCGCTTTAAAATAAAGGACGTGTCTCTAATGATTGTAAATGTTGTTTATGTGCCTTGCTGATATATTAGGATATTTATTTTTTGATCTTTAGCCTGAGTCACATGAAGGACTCTTGACTTGTAAGGGTCAAACAAGTTTACAAAAATCTATCAGTGTGTCAAACTACAGGTCATTCATTTTCTTAACTGTACAAAACTGGAACGGCTTTCAGCCTTAACCTTGTTAAAGTCAGTTAAATTTGCCTCGTAAACTGGACGCAGAAAGCCTCCTGAAGCATCAGTTGGTCGCCTGAGCTGACCTTGGTGAGCTGCAGAGCTGCTCTGATTGGACAACACCCCTCATATCTGTTCTGCAAATCAGTCGAGACCGGGAGGGGGCGGACCCTGAAACGCTCACCGATTGGTCAAATCCGAATGAAGCGGGCGGGGCTTGGATGCTGCGACGAAGATGATTAAAAATGGAAGAGCTCTCACTGTTTTTCGAATGCCACGCACCTTCTGTGGGGCATATCAAGACTACAGTATTGTACAAGGTTAGGTTATTTTTTTTCCACAAGTGACACGAATGGAGTCATAAAATAAAGTTCAGAGTGGCATCTGAGGGTGCAAAAAAAGTAGTTAATGCAGTTAGTTTTCTGCTCATTACAGAAAAACATTTTACAAACAAACATTTGATCAATTCATAAAATCATACTGTGCTATAGATTAAATTATACAAAAGTATATGAAGTAGATCAAACATGCTCCACCTCTACCAGCTGTTACACTAAAATGCAGTTTATGTGTTTAAACATTGGTAATATAATAATAACATATAGGAAGGTCACCGCAAGTAAGAATTAGGAAGAGCTATTCAGGAAATTTTGTTGCTGAAAATGGAACACCTCAAGGAGCTTTTATTATTTTCTATTGTGATAAATTATATATTTAGTAATAAGGAGAATGGGAGGGGATTTTCAGGTCGAGGGGCAATTTGGCAATCCCTTGTAAAGAAGTCAAAAGAAGCTATTGGAAATGTGAAGTGGTCATGTCAGTGGGATTTAAGATTTTCCACAAAGCATTAAACACACACAATGGTCTTCAGAAGAAAGAAAATTTACATCTAAAATTATCAAGTCAAGAACTGGGTTTTGGTTCATTAAAAGGTGACGTGCTGTAAACATCCACAAATGAAATGTTAGAATTGAGTGAAATGCAGAAAATAATGCTTTGAGGATTTATAGTATTAGATTATGACTGCTGCTTTGGGCTTTGTGACGTTTGTTGCAAATACATCTAAGTAGGATCATGTTCAGGTGCAATGGTTTATTTTGAATTAACAGACAACAGACCTTAACTGAGGTCACTACTACAGTTTTATTTAAATCTCATGAGTGCTTCAGATAATTAAATTAATTAAACTGGAACTGCATGCATTGTACCTTTATACAGGAAGTAAAAAACAGGTCAAAAAGATGTAATTCAGGAGGTGAATGTTACACTCTCTGAGGATATATTATCATTAATGTTAGCGCTTTACAAATGTAGTCCTAATACACACTCCATACCAGTTGGTGGCAGCAATTCACCATTTTGCTATTTTCTAACTGTCAAAACAAACCGGAAGAAAAGGAAAGCATCCTCGCGCAAATACACGATCTTTGGGGCGACATCCGGCCGAGCATTTAAACCAACATGGCGAACATAAGATGTGTCAAGGTGAGGAAAGAAAATGAGAAACCTCTTCGCGCTGCTCGCTGCATCATTTGCGTTGTTTACTCTGAGAGAATATGTCGCTTTAGACTTTTAGTAAGCGTCTGGTATGACATTTTAGTGTTTCTCTCTTCCTGTTTGTTAGCTCGCCTTGTAGTTCAGAAGTTTTCATTGTGTAGCTAACATGCTGGGAACCAGTGAGCCCACACAGCGCCCTCAGCAGCGTCTCTGCTAACCTCTGTCATGTCGGTTACACTGACATTGGAAACTTGAGAGCAGGAGTTAAAATTTTAAAGGGTTAGTCCACTTAAATCATTAAGATAAGGTAGTTTCTCTCGTACATTTAGCACTATATGGCCTAGTAGATAGTTTCGGGTCTGAGATATCCCTCTTTACAGTGGAGATCAATGGTGCTCACAGCTTTAAAGACCCTGAAAACCTCCTTTCTTAATCAGCTTCTAATGAGCGATGGCCTCCTACATGAACACAAGATTTTCTGCCAACATTTCAGGTTGTTTCACATGAGGGATTTTTGTACTCGTTATGTTATTTTAGATCTCGCTGGCGTGAAGTGGTGGGGCTCAGCTGGAAAACTATGATGTCACATTTCTCTGCACCAATCAGAGCTCAGCAGCATTTTAATCAAATGTAATGCTAGTTGTTATTACTTTGCTGCCCAGCACTGTCAATCAAATGTGAGCCAACAAATCCAGTCCAGATGAAGGAAATTAGCTGAGTTTTTACTGTTAAACTCCTAATATGTTAATTTAGCCATTTCCCACAGACTTTAACTCTATTTGTATATTGAATGTTTAAAGTTACCCTGTGGAGTTTTATGGTAAACAAACAAAAGATTAATGTCAGTGTTTCTCTTTCAGCTCTTAACAAAAGTGTCAAGAGCATTTCCTTCCTCACTAAACGTTTGTAAAGCTGATTTCAGTCATTTAAATCCACCATCCTTTGCATCCATGTTGACTAGCTAGCAGCCTTCTTCTCCCTCGGCCTGCGGCATATATTTGGTAGGACGGCGCATCGTGTCACTCGTGTGCACAAAGACGCATGCATGTTCTCGTGCATGTGCTTGAGTTAACGAAACAGGGAAATCTGTCCGGCACCACGAGAGATCTGAAACTTCACAGAGAACATTTAATGCTGTAGACACACACTGAAGGTTTAAAGCCATCCCGAAACAGTCTCTGCTGCTGCACATAATCCACAGACCTCACCTCAGCAGCCAGATCTTTGAAACAATTAAGTCTGTAATTAACTTATTTTTGTATTGATTATCTAACAAGTATTGTCTCAGAGCTGTCTTCATATCTCCTTTTACCCATCTTTCTCAGTGACCCATGTTTTTTCCTGTGTTTCTACATTTTCTTTCTGTTTCCTGCTCTACCCTCCTCCCCTGGTCTGTCCCGGTCCCTGTGTGTGTGTTAATGCGTGTGCGTGCATGTTGAGCAGGGCATGGTTGGCCTGGTGACAGGCGGTGCGTCTGGTTTGGGCCGGGCCACCGTGGAGCGTCTGGTGCAGAACGGAGCGTCTGCTGTGATCCTGGACCTGCCCTCCTCTGATGGAGAGGCTCTGGCACACAGCCTGGGGGACCGCTGTGCCTTCGCTCCTGCAAATGTGAGTCCAAAACCCACCAGACATAGTAGATTTGGACCAGGGCAGGGATCGTACCATCAGTTTGGACAGTTCTGAGTGGCTGTAGCTCTTGTGTTATTTTTCTTTAAACACTGGCCAATCAGGGATTGTCCCGGTGCTCCTGGTGTCCAGCCTGGACCTGTATGCATGTGAAGTGAAAAGATGATAATACAGGGTTTCTTGTATTATTAGCCCGTGCTGACAGTCTCCTCACTCTTTTTGTCGTGTGTCACATCTTGCTGTAAAACCAGACTGTCGAGTTCGCAGTCTTGTTCATGTCTGTTCAGGCACTGGAACTGTGGTTTGTCATTATCACTACGTTTCAGATATTGGTGTTTCATTCCTACAGAGTCGGTGCATCTGCACGCTTCGCAGATTTCAGTGCTTGCAGATGCAACACTTCTGCACACCATCATGTGCTCCAGTGCACACCGTTCATGTAGCGAAGATGTAGTCTTCCTCATGTTACGCTTAAATTCAAATGCTCTTTTTTTTCCACCCCGCTCTAATGAAATGGCTGCATTTAAAGATAAGAATAAAGATCTTCTGGGTCATTGTTTTGGATTCACTCTCACAGCTCTCCGTGTTGATTCCAGTACCAGGCAGCTGATTTCCACGTAAAAAGCTCTAAAACTGCAAACTCCCTGCTCAGCACCAAACAGTAAACAGACAATGTTAGCTGGTGAACACGGTGCAGAATTGAGCAGCAAAAGAGCCAGGTATGTCCTTCACAGTTCAGTGGAAACTGTTTGCCCTCAAGTTCGCCTTTGCAGCTTGTTCTGCTGCCCACAAGTGGCCAAAGACTTAGTTAAAGCAGGTTCAAGAGACAGATCATGGCTGCAGCTGTAACTGGAGGTGTAATGTACTCTCCGCTCAGTAGGTGGCACTGTCACATCACCCAGCAGTGTCACTACTGAATGGAGATGGTAAAATGACCCTTCTTCTCTCCCACTGTTCATTATTTATGGTAAATCTATGAATCCATGTTCTTGGTTCTATGTATTTTATCACCCAGGGCACAAGTTAACATGATGTCTAAATGGTCCCTGTCACGTTCTAGGTGACATCGGAGGCAGACGTGCAGTCAGCCGTGTCTCTGGCCAGAGAGAAGTTTGGGAAGCTGGACCTGGCAGTAAACTGTGCCGGCATCGCCGTCGCTCTTAAAACCTACAACGTAAAGAAGGACATCCCTCACAGCCTGGAGGACTTCCAGCGTGTCATTAATGTGAGACGGACGGCGGGACGCATGCAGGAGGAAAAGAAACTCCAGTAGCAGCTCGTCAGATTAACATGTGACCCTCCTCTATGCGTGTTTTCTGCAGGTGAACATCGCAGGAACCTTTAATGTGATTCGCCTCGCTGTGGGCGAGATGAGGAAGAACGAGCCCGATGCAGACGGACACAGAGGCTGCATCATTAACACAGCCAGCGTGGCAGCTTTTGAAGGACAGGTCATTTGAAACACACACAAACATGAAAGAGACGGAGTGGTCGCTCTGTTTATGAACTCTTTTTTTTCCTCCTCTGTTTTTGCTGCAGGTCGGCCAAGCAGCGTATTCAGCTTCTAAAGGAGGCATCGTTGGAATGACCCTCCCCATAGCACGAGACCTGGCACCCATTGGCATCAGGGTCATCACCATAGCACCTGGTTAGTGTACATAAACTTTGTAACTATGGGAACCCTTCCCTTTCCATGTGTAGATGTGTCGCTACATAAACAGGTGCAGGCAGCAGCACCTGGAGCACACAGTGTCCCACTTTTACCTCTGTGGAGTGTACAGAAACGACAGATGATGCATTTTAGCTCTTCTGTTCTAGGTTAAAGGAGTAGGAATATTCTGTGTTTTTGTTATTCAAGATTCACTTTATCGTCTCGCTTTGAAGGAAATTTGGATCAGGTGTCCACTCATGCTGCATCCGTGAAAAGACACTGCACATACATAAAAGACGAGGACGAGGCAGCTACAGGGAACAAGACACATATCTAAGCACAAATACACAATAAAAAGCACAGAAAAAAGAGATGCAACTACTTAAAAAACCTTTTTTATACTGTGGTTTTCTCAGATTAAAACTAATTACATATAGCGTGTTTATTAGTGAGCTTTTAGGTGCTTGTAGGTTGTTTTTTTTTATCTTGCCAGGTTAGCTGTTTCCCCCCTGTTTTTCGTCTTTATGCTAAGCTAGGCTAACTGGCTCCTGGCTGTAGCTTCATATTTATAGCAGACATGAGGGCAGTATCTGGCTCCTCATCTGAATTTCTGCTGAAAATTTAATGTTGAATATTAAATTTTATATATTTCCCAAAATGTAACCAAGTGTTTAAAAATAAGGTATAAATATTTGCTTAAACTTTTTTGAAAGGAGCTCAGTATTTTTCCTTAGTTTTTAGAAAACGTTACACAAACTGGAGTAAGAAGTGTCTTTGCTGGGATAGATAGATAGATAGACAGATAGATAGATAGATAGATACTTTATTCATCTCCAAAGAGAAATTAGTTCCAGTAGCTCAAACAGGTGGACACACAAGGGCATGCAAAATAAGAACAAGAACTACTTTCAAGTAATGTGCAACTTACAAGTGATGAACAACTTTTAAGTAAGAGGCAAAAATCCAATACAAAATAACAATAAAAGAAAAAAACAGTGAAATAATAATAAAGATCAGAGCTATACAGGATAAACATCTGAACCACAGAATAAACATCTGAACTAAACATTCGAGCAGTTAAATATGTGTGCAGTAGTGCAGTAGTGCAGTTGTGCAAAGTAGCAGTGTGCAATAGTCGGTTTGAGTCCAGCATATGGATGTGTGTGTGATGGAGTCCAGCATATGGATGTGTGTGTGATGGAGTCCAGCATATGGATGTGTGTGTGATGGAGTCCAGCATATGGATGTGTGTGTGATGGAGTCCAGCATATGGATGTGTGTGTGAGTCCAGCATATGGATGTGTGTGTGATGGAGTCCAGCATATGGATTTGTGTGTGATGGAGTCCAGCATATGGATGTGTGTGTGAGTCCAGCATATGGATGTGTGTGTGATGGAGTCCAGCATATGGATTTGTGTGTGATGGAGTCCAGCATATAGATGTGTGTGTGAGTCCAGCATATGGATGTGTGTGTGATGGAGTCCAGCATATGGATTTGTGTGTGATGGAGTCCAGCATATGGATTTGTGTGTGATGGAGTCCAGCATATGGATTTGTGTGTGAGTCCAGCATATGGATGTGTGTGTGATGGAGTCCAGCATATGGATGTGTGTGATGGAGTCCAGCATATGGATGTGTGTGTGAGTCCAGCATATGGATGTGTGTGTGAGTCCAGCATATGGATGTGTGTGTGATGAAGTCCAGCATATGGATTTGTGCGTGATGGAGTCCACCATATGGATGTGTGTGTGAGTCCAGCATATGGATTTGTGTGTGATGGAGTCCAGCATATGGATGTGTGTGTGATGGAGTCCAGCATATGGATGTGTGTGTGATGGAGTCCAGCATATGGATGTGTGTGTGATAAAGTGCGTGTGTCCATGTGTGGTGTACCTGTGCAGCGAGTTCCGAGTTGTTGTGTTGGTTATTGTTTTTGTTGCCCTCCCCGAGAGGTGTTGAAGAGCCGTACGGCGTGGGGGAGGAACGATCTTTTCAGTCTGTCCGTAGAGCAGGACAATGACAGCAGTCTGTCACTGAAGGTGCTGCTCTGCCTGGAGGTGGCGCTGTGCAACGGATGATCAGGGTTGTCTATGATGGACAGGAGCTTGTTCAGTGACCGTCGCTCTGCCACAGATGTCAGACTGTCCAGCTCTGTGCCAACGACGGAGCCTGACTTCCTCACTAGGTTGTCCAGGCGTGCTGCGTCCTTCTTCTTCAGGCTGCTCCCCCAGCACACTGCTGCGTACAGGAGGGCGCTCGCTACCACAGACTGGTAGAAGATCTGCAGCAGCTTTTTGCAGATGTTGAAGGACGCCAGCCTTCTGAGGAAGTACAGGCGGCTCTGTCCTTTCCTGCACAGAGCGCAGTGTTGGCAGTCCAATCCAGTTTCTCATCCAGCTGCACTCCCAGGTATTTGTAGGTGTGAACCACCTCCACGCAGTCCCCTTTGATGATGACCGGTTCTGGAAAGTCCACCACCATCTCCCTGGTCTTGGTGGTGTTGAGGAGCAGGTGGTTGGAGTCACACCAGTCCTTTAGTCAGGATTTGTGGCAGCAGGACGGTGTGTGTGTGTGTGGGACTGAGTTGAAATAAACCACAGCGTGTGTGTTGATGCTAATGACGGAACATGTCAGCCAGTGCAAGACTGGCTCGCTGATGTGTGTGCTGGAGCTCTGTGGCACAGAGGAAGAACATCGTCAGGCTTTGGATAAACAGACGAAACCTGTTAATGTATTGTTAATAATTCATTGTTGGTTTTGGGTTTTTTAATTGATATTGTGACTGTAGCCTTCAAAGCTTTTGTCAGAACTTGTTAACAGGAATAAACAGCATGTGGAACCAGGCAGAACCCTCCTGTGAGTGAACATTTGCTGTCTGGATAGTTCAGGGGTCGAGCTAATAATAATTCTGTCGACACTGAGAGGCGGCAGTGAAACACGGGATGTGCTTCATGTTTCTGTTTCTGTTGCTGAGATATTATTGCTGGTATATGACTCTGCATCTGTGTTATTGTTCCATCGCCGGGTGACATTTCCTTACGGTCTAAAACCTGAATGTTCTTCCCGTCTTCCTCCAGGTCTGTTCTCCACGCCCCTCCTCGCCGGGCTCCCAGAGAAGGTGCGCACCTTTCTTGCCCGCCAGGTGCCCTTCCCCTCACGCCTGGGAGACCCCGCTGAGTTTGCCCACATGGTGACATCACTGGCTGAGAACCCCATGGTTAACGGCGAGGTCATCAGACTGGACGGGGCCATTCGCATGCAGGCCTGATGAAGACGGCGTGTGTGTGTGTGTGTGTGTGGCCGTGTTGACAAAAGGCCTTGATCATCCAACGAAGAGAACATTTTTATTTCTGACTGTGTGTGTGTGTGTGTGTGTGTGTGTGTGCGGGGGGGGGGCTGGTGGCTGGTGTATTTATGTTGTAGAAAGCTGCACACAGTAAATCTTCACTGTACTGTTGGTGAGAATGAGAGAAAGTGTGTGCGTCAGTCAGAGTATTGCAGTACTTTATGGACTCACTTTGGTTCTTTTGTAAACTAATCCAGATTCTAATAAACGTCAGAAATGTTTGATTATCGGCTCCATGACGGTTTTCTTTGTCTTAAAACCCCGAAGTGTAGAATTTCTTTCAAATCATCCTGATTTCATTTTAGCAAAGTGTAGGAAAATTCAGTCCGTTAAATCTCGATGCTTTAGCAGTAACAGCCTCGCTGTGTTTTTACAACCATCAGACGAACGTATTTTCAACACCTTCACGTTGACCTCTGCTCCTGACGCCGCTCGGTATCTGCTGCCAGACGGACTGCAGCCGCCACCGGGCCGGCAGAGTCTGAATCATCGTCCACTTCTGCTTCGGCGCTGAGAGACGTCACAGAGGCTCCGGGCCCTGCGCTGCCGTTGGGCCCTTTGGCCTGAACGTCGGAAACGCTCCATTCAGCTCATGCATATCTGCGTATCAAACGTCTTGTTGTCATTGACGATCTAACAGATTACGCATTCAACCCTCAGCTCTTTGCCTGAAAAGAAAATGTGAGTCCTTCACCAAACCTCAGTATTTACTTCAGATATAAAATGTTCATGTCGAATAAAACGTTAAATTCTCGACAATGAATCCGGTGACAAAAACCTCAAAAGCATCAGATTGGATTTTTATAGTTTGTACTGTGTGAGTGATCAGGATGAGAGTATTCTGGAGCAGTTTGTAAGAGGAGGTCTGACAATTCACTGACAAAAATACTCGTATAAAGTACGAAAATATGAACAGCAAAAAGTACTGAGAGTATTAAAGTATAAGTACTTGTCAGACAGAGTTTTTACCATATACTGTGTATGATATTTGAATTTGACTTGTGTTGCTGATGCTTTAACAGGAAAGCTGCATTTGTACTTCATGTACTTGTGGCGAGAGGGAGACGGGTGTGGGTTGGAGTAGAAGTATAAGAGTTTCTGGTCAGATTGTACACTAAACTGACAACGCCACCTGGGGAATTTCACCCCAGGAAGTAAGTTTCAACAAAGCTCACCTTTGAGGCACACAGTTGGTTTTACTCAAAACAGTAGACACGTTCCAAACATACATGTGCTTTATTTTCACAAATTAATTTAAAACACCACTCACACGGGGACAAATCAACAGGGGGAACTAATTTAAAGCTGAGGCTTGCCGGGGTGCGCGGACTACTGACTGATTCAGAGAATCCCCAACCAAAAATATAAACACCCAGGCACACGTGACAGTCACACACAGCACACACACGGTGAGGAGACCCAGAACCCAGGGAAGCACAGCACACGAGAAGGGGGGACCCCGCCACCAGGTTCCCACCACCTCCACCGGACCTCAGCAACTAAAGAGGAAAACAAAAGGAAACTAGAAAATTCCCCCTGGGAAATTTTGAAAGGGACACGGGGTGTGTTGGAGCCGACAAAATTATCTACGTTTTAAAGTTTGAATGAAGTCTCTAGGACAAAGTATGGCCGAGCAGCGGACAATTGAAAAAGGCTGAAATTTGAGGAAATTTCCCCATTCATTTCTTATGGGAAATTTATCGCAGTTGTTTGCGTCTTACGTCGGCCTTCGATGGTCATAGCTCGAAAACCGTAAGAGATATCAAAATGTGCCGAGGGTCATTTGGAGCCGACAAAATTATCTACGTTTTAAAGTTTGAATGAAGTCTCTAGGAGAAACTATGGCGAAGCAGCGGACAATTGAAAAAGGCTGCAATTTGAGAAAACGGCAGATGTCAGAGGTAGTCAGTCCCTGATTAATGAACTGGTCCCAGCTGTGTTTCTGTGGCTTTCTGCTTGTCTGTCTCTGTTGATCACCTCAGCTGACTGTGTCTGCTTCTCTCCTCTGCTTCATGTCTCTGTTAACATGAATTAATGAACTGAATCAATAAACATGAATGGAGCTAATGCTAACGGAGCTAACAGAGCTAACACTAACGGAGCTAACAGCGCGAATACAGCTAACAGCTCTAACGCTAACAGAGCTAACTGTGCTAACAGAGCTAATAGAGCTAGCGGCGTTAACAAGGGGGCGGGGGGATGGGGTTTTCATTATGCATTTGTCTGTGTGTGTGTGTTTATGTATCTGTCGTTGTGTGTGACTGCGTATGTGTGTGTCTTCGTCTGTTTGTGTGTGTGTGTCTGCTTGAACTACACAAGCAGCCCAACCTGCTCCAACATGGAGATGTGTATGGTATATGTGTGTCTCAATGTGTGTGTGTGTGTGTGTGTGTGTGTGCGTGCCTGTGTGCCTGTGTAACTTCTGCCCCACCTGCTGATAATTACCTCTGCACCTCTCCCACTGTTTACCTGTTCCTGTTCAGTTTTGACGTGCTGTTTTTAATCACTTTTTAGCTGTTGGTTAGTCCTTTTTGTGTGTGCATTTGTGTGACTACTGTCTCAACCTCTTTGGCAAAGAGCTTTCTGAAGCTGAGTTTAACTGCTTGTTGGACGGAGATTGTTTTCAAACAATGCCCTTGTTTTGACTGAGCTCGTTAAGATAATCATTCTCAGGCTGGTTGTCCTGCAGATGTGTGTGCGTGGGTTCTTGACCGGTGTGTGTGTAAATGACAGTTGCACCTGTTAAACTCTTCCCTTGAAAAGCGGCTTTTTCGCTGTCGGTTTCTTCCGAACAACTTGCGATTGTGTCAAAACCGTAGCTGCTATCAAAAAACCGATTACACTGTGAGATGCGGACAAGTCTGGGCCAGATGTACGTGTGTTTTATGTCCAGATATTCTTTAGAAAAATGACAAAATGGTCGACTTAAAAAGACTCTGCGACTCAGAGAACAGGAGTTTGTATTGTATGCAGTGAGATTTGGGTTCGGCGAACCTCCTGAACTAAATCCTCTGGTGAGAGAACCGTACCTCGTATCAGAGTGTACTATAGATCATCGGACTCCCGAGAACTTCCTGAGTCCGACCATCTCCTCGTTTTATTCCTGACACAACAACTTTTCGTTTTATGGCGATCTAAAGACAGGAGGCATTTCTGCTTTGCTCACAAAACAGCTCTGAATTTTAACATGGGACTTAATGGGAGAACAGGAGGGCGCTGGCTGCACAAAACGTCTCACTATTTAAATTCAGTAAGTCTCTCGGCTTTTTCGAGGACATCACACGAAAGAGGACAAGTTTGTCTACAAAATGAGCCCAAAATTATGCGTGTAGAGTGTAATTTGTGGCCGTAGCGACGAGAAAAAGAGAAGATTTTCAGATCGTTTTTAGACTCTGTGCCACTCTAGCACGCACTCTAGCACGAACATTCCGCGCAATACACACCCATTATAATCTCAAAATTTCCCGCCAAACGATCACTGTCATTGAACAGTGATTGATCAAAAACTATAGGACCAATCAAAATGTGGATGAACACACCAATAGACCAGACTTGGGTCTACATTTTAAAGTTGAAATGAAGTCTCTCGGTGAATGTATGCCTGAGCTACAGATGTTTGAAAAACTCCAATTTCAATCTTGTTTTTTTCGCCCGTCCCATTCATTTCTTATGGGAAATTTATCGCAGTTTTTCGCGTCTTACGACGCGAAAAACTGCGATAAATTTGAGAAAAGTAATAGCACACCGATCCCGAACAATACGCACGTTTTGATATATAATTTGCGAGGGTTTTCTCAAAGCTGTGGGACGAGTTTGAGGACGAAAACTTGGAGGAAGATGAAAAATAATAATAATAAGAAGAAGAAGAAGAAGAAACGCGCGGGATAGTAATAAGTGACTCGGGGCTACGCCCCGAGTCACTGGCTCCTGCAGCTATGAAATAGCTGTAGGAGCCAGTGACTCGGGACGTTGCCCCGTGTCCCTAATTAGTGGAGTCACAACAAAATTCAATGAACAGAAATATCCAAAACTTATATACAAATCAGCAACTAAACAATACAAACTACCAACCACAAATGAAAGAAATAGACAAATACTGAAAGAACAGCCTTCTGCCCAACCAAAATATCAAACCCAGTGTGTTTAGTGTGTAAACACTGAACACATCTCAGTGGATTTCAGGAGAAATATCCTTCAGCAAAATTACAATATGACTAAAATGTTGTTTGAAGTTAGACTAAATTTTAAAAAAAATTACAGTAAAAATATTAATTTCACAAAAAAAAAAGATTAAAATGTGACTTTTGACCAACTACAATTTCAATACCTTTAAAACTAAATTTTAAATTTTGTCAAAATTAACTCTGGCGTATATTTCTGTTTGGATAATACCTTGCATGGTTTGATTACTCACCCGGATGAGGTTGCTCAGTTTTAAGGTGTTATGTGCTGCAGCCCCTCGGCTAAACTGTTGGAGTACAGATAGTGTGTGGCGCAAATATCTGATTGAAAACGAAACTTAAAGCGTGCAACAGCTGAGAGCCAACAGTCGTAGACAGGAAATGGTTCATTTCATCAAACAAGGTGGAGAGAAAATGAAAAAGTAAAGATGGAAAACTAAAAGTCACATTTGAAATCCTCAACACACAATGTGTGGTCTCACCATACCGTTTAAATAGGCTGCATAATATCTTAAATGTCAATGTGTTCAGTAGTGGAAGAACATCAGGCCGCTGAGCTCTGATACCAAACCATGTGTGTGTGATGTGTGATGCAATCTCTGACACCAGAGAAGGAGAGACACACATTATTCAGCCACATGTTAATTTAAACTAGCAGTGTCATATCATCCATATAAGCCCTAATTGGTGGAAGACGCATTCCATTCTGCCGTCTCTCCCCACCTACGACCCACTTGGAAGCCCTAATAATTACCTCCATAGCCATTGTGAAAGCTAGCGGGGAAACTGTACATCCTGCCATAATACCAACCTCCAATCTTTGCCAGCCTGTTGTGAGCTCTGCGATACTTGCACACAGTCTGATGTCTTGGAAATATGCTTTCACCAAGTTAACAACTATCTCTGGCACTTTAAAGTAGTCAAAGGAACTCCAAATAAGGTTATGTGGCACTGACCCAAACGCATTAGCCAGATCTAAAAATACAACATTCAAGTCTCTTTTCTCCCTCTTAGCTGTCTGAATCTGATGCCAAATCATGCCAGTATGCTCTAAGCATCCCGCAAATCCTGGTATCCCTGCTTTTTGCACTGTCGTATCTATCATACCATTCCTTTCTAAGTATTTAGCCAGCCTCTGTGCTACGATACTAAAGAAAATCTTTCCCTCAACATTTAGGAGAGAAATCATCCGAAACTGGCTAAGGTCCGATGACTCCTTCTCCTTAGGGATGAAGACACCTCCTGCCCTGCGCCATGCTCTTGGAATACTTTGTTTCTCCCAAACTATTCTCAGGTATCTCCATAGTGTCCTTAAGATGCCAGGTGCACTCTTATAGACACGGTAGGGGACTCCATTAGGCCCCGGGGCCGAAGAAGCCTTTGCACGCCTAACCACCTCCACAACTTCTCTCCACCTAGGTGGGCTCACATCCATCTCCTGCTCCACTTCCCCTAATGGTGGCATGTCAGGTGGAAGACCTATGTTCCTATTCTCCTTTGAATCTGAATACGTCGACTTCAAATACTGTTCAATCTCTGATTTCGTTGCCTTAAGTTGCCCTCCTTTTTCTTGATTAAACAAGCCTTTCACAAAATTAAAGGGGTTCCTAAAAAATGCTGACCTTGCACGTTCCTTCTTCTTTCTCTTCTCCCTAAGGTGTTCTGCCCTTCTGAGTACTGCTAACCTGCTTCTCAGTTCCTCCTGCAACACCTTAATTAATTATTTAATGAATTAAATAACCGGACACTTCGTATACAACCACAGTGTCACCAAGACTGACAACTCAGAGAAGCCCTCCATAATCTGCTCTCCTTTTTCAGCTTTCCTTTAAACATATGCAGCTTTCATTGAGCTGGTTTCTCTGATGTCTGGTAGTTTGTTCCAGAGCCTGACAAAGGTTGCATCATGACTTTCTTTGGTCTGTCTCCGGAAAGTTCCCATAAACCAGCAGCAGATGATCGCAGTGCTCTTGAAGGCAAACAATAAATGACACAGGTTGGCGCCAAGAGCAGCCTGCAGCCAGTGATGTTTGGATGTATCCCACCAGGCTGAAAGAGGTCTGTATAATTCCAAAAGGTATGAAAGTTGTCAATAAACTTGATGCACGCCTCTGTCAGCCGTGCATTCAGGGCAAGGTGTCTGCCCAAAGATTTGATTCCTCTTTAAATCTTTATTACACAAGCATTTCAAACATACACTTAACATGAAGTGAAAGTAAAGGCTGTAATACACTGAGAAGTACAAATAAATGGTTGAAACAGAATGCATTTGTTTAAAAAGCCCTTTAAGATTTAAGTAAATCTATTTCTTCAAAGGAAAAAAAACACATTTAAAACACTACAAGTGGGGACATCTTAAGAACACACTCATACTTTCAAGACATTTTGCTAAATTGTAATTAATTAAGGCATGAATTAAAAAAGCCTTCAATATCTCATGGCACTTGAATCATATGCTGCTGATTTACCGTCATTTAAAAAAATATAATGAAGAGATTTTGAACTACATAAGTTGGAAGCACGTTTTTGCATTCAGTACATTCAGTAGTGGAAAGTAGTACATTTATTCAAGTACTACAATTTTGACCTACTTTTACTTTGAACTTCTACTCTACGACATTTCAGAGGAAAATGTTATACTTTTTATTTCACTGCATTTATCTGACAGCTAGAGTTACTTTACAGATAAAAACAAACACAAAAACATATGATCAATTCATACAATATGATACTGTGCCATAGCCATATATGTGTGTATATATATATATATATATATATATAGAAAACAGTACATAAAGTAGTTCAAATGTCTTCCACTATCGCTACTTTACTTGTATTTTTAAAGCATATAAATACATATAGTCCTTCTTTCACTCATGAGAACATTGAAGTAAAAGCAAAAGTAACTATGAAAGCTAAGAGCACATGTTTTCAGAAGGGGGCATGACGTCATCGTTGGAAAAAGTTTTGTTAAAAGTTTTGAAATGAAGTAAAAGTTTAGAGGTTCCAGTCGATCTTGTCCTGATCGCTGCTGGTTTCACAGCTGAGGAGGTGTAGTCTTCACATTTCCAACGTCTCAAAGGTGAACTGAAGAAAAAGAAAGTATCTTTGCAGGGCTGACAAGAAACAACAGTGCATGTCGTACATTTTAATCAGTTCTGCACTCCTTCAGACCTGGAGGATCCAGACCTCCATGTTTCTGTCTCTGACTGCCCTCTGGTGTTCACTCCTGTGCAGCACAAAGCAAAAAACAACACTTGGCCTCAGGATGTGAATGACTGTTTACTGACAGTGATAGAGCCAGAGGGAGCAACGCGACAACAGCAGACCTCATCACCTCTCATACAAATATCAAAGTTTTATTTTATCTGCACTGAAGAATGTGGAACGGAAAGCGACAGATATTTGCTTAAAATGTGGTTTGTAGCAAGTAAAAAAGCTATCAGAAGGAAGTGGGGGAAGGTAGCAGATGCTTTTTCGCGCCTACTCAACTGAAAACAGCACAAACAATATATTGATGATGATGTTTGAGCTCATCAGCTTCATTGATTTCTGTAAATATCTGCTGATTCTGAATCTGATGCAGCAACTCGTTTCAAACAGGAGCAACTAAAGACTGGGAAAGATGTGGAATGCTCCAAAAACACCTGTTTGGATCATTCCACAGGTAAACAGGTTGATTGGTAACAGGTGAGAGGATCATTATTGAAAGGCTCACAGAGAGGATGGAGCGAGGGTCAACACTTTGTCAACACGTGATTGGATAAAGAGATTAATACCTGGACTCAGGAACACTTCTGAGAACTGTTTGAAACACAGTTTGATTTGTAAATGATTGCATTCTGTGTTTATTTATCTTTCACAAAGACTCCAGCTGTTTTTAATTCAACAATCACATACAAACATTAATACTTTAGTTTTATAGGATGAATTTGGCCATAAAGCATTTGCTAACATTGACACAAGTGAAAGTGTGCAGCTCTGAAAATGGCTGTCAATGTCGACATGTCAGGATATTCAAAACATCGGCAGCTGTCAGTGAACCGTGGAAACTTTCTGCAGACAGTCACCAAAAAATGGAAATGAAACAAGATGAGTCCAGATGAGTTGTGCAGCCTCTCGGTAGCATCCACCGGTTTTTATATATTCCGCCACTGCAATCGGTTTCAGTGAGCTTTTGCAGTCAGACAGGGGTTTGATTGCCTTCCTAACAATCCTACGAGCAGTTCTCTCAAAGTTTTCTTGGCCTTCCAGACCTCAACTTCACCTCCACCACTCCTGTTAACTGCCATTTCTTAATTACATCATGAGCTGAGGAAACAGCCACCTGAAAACGATTTGCTATCTTACAGCCTTCTCCTGCTTTGTGGACATCAGTTATTTTCATTATCAGAGTGCAGGCAGCTGCTGCGGAGAACATACCTGCTGGTTGTTGGGATTTGGTTCAAGGGGTCACAATTTATAAAGCTTTGAAATTTGCATCACCTGGCCTGAGAACAAGCCATAGCTCCCATTGGCTGATTGAAGTCTGAGACCTTGGTGAAAATTATCTGAGAGCTCAAATCTCTTGAGGTGCCCAAACTTTTGTCTGGTGCCACTTTTCCTTCTGTTCACTCTAAAACTGTGCAAAAACAACAGTAACAAAAACTTTCAAAGAAATTTCATGCTAAAACACAGTGACTTTGAAAGAAACTCACTTGATTTGCTTCACTCAGACTGCTGAAGCTCCATAATAAGGTTCTCTCTCTTTGGATTATGTATATATCTCTCACGGCCTATTGGTGCATGACCAGGAGGAATGATTGAGACGCTGCAGCAGCAACACGACGTGTCAGAAACCAGCAGACATCAAAATAAGAAGCAACAGAACAGCTGCAATCAACACTTACAATAAGAACAAATGTATTCAGGGACATTCAGGCTTTGTATTAATGATAGAACACCTGTTTTATTATTACTGATGCATATTTTATTCCCTTATTATCATATGAATAGTTTGATTTTATGTAAATTACTCTGTAACTTTGTTTTTAAAAGTGTTCAGAAATAAAGTTTATTATTATGTTGTTTCATGACAAAGCTGTCCCCTTGACATTGCAATACATTTTGACTTGAAATCACCTTTAAATCTTAAATTCTTGTAAACCACAAATAATGGGAGCAAAGTTAATGTTTAGCGAAAGTCAACGGCTTCAGTCTGTACAAAATTAATGAGCAGCAATCAGCTTATAAGAGATGTCTAGTTTGTATAAAGTGGTGTCTTTTTCATGTTGTATCTAAATTCTGCTCGGTTTAACACACCAGCAACAGCTAGCACTGCTGTAGCTACAAATTGATCTATTTTTGAAAACAGAGTCTCCATTGGTGGCATTTAAAGGCTGTTACTTCAAACTCAATCGGTGCCATGAGTGTAACACGGAAGTTAAGTGATTGTACAAAATATCCCAAACATCCCTTCATGAAAAGGGGTATGAATTAAGCACTTTGTTTATTTATGTATGACTTAACTTTTTTTTTATTAGCTGCGATTTTAAGAGAGGCTAATGGCAGTGATGGAGTAAAACATTAAATGTCCCCACATGTTCATTCTTCTTCTTCTGTCTCTCTTGCTTCCTTTTCTTTTTCTCCCATTGACGGCGCCTTCAGTAAATGACTCCTCATAATGTTCTACATACTGCCACCTGCTGTACCGGAAGGGGAACGCAGCAAACATGTTAAATAGAGGCCATTATGCCTCCCGTCTACGTTACAGCCAAACTCTTTTTTTTGTTGTTGTTAAAAATACGGGATATTCGCGGAACAATATTTAAACGGAAAGACAGTGTCAGAAAGGGGTGAACTACGAGAGTATCCCGCGACAAACGGGACGGCTGACAGATGTACAAGCGGCAGCAATGTCTACCGGAAATCCGTTAGGACCCTGCCGGAAATCTTGAAGAAGAAGAAGAAGACCTATTTATAGAAGAAAAAGAAGAAGAAGAAGACGAAAAGTTGGTGGTGCAACTTGACTTTGTTTTCAGCGTAATGAAGCAGCGTTAGCCGTTAGCATTTCCACAGCATTCTCTAATCCCTCCAGTCCTGGGTTTACAAGTTTTTATTCTCCATGAACTGATGAGGAAAAACACCTGGTTGAAGGTAAGCTACTCACTCTGTTCCTGCGTGTTTGTGGCTGGTTTAGTGAGAGGTGCAGCAGGTTGTAGGCCGGAAGTCATAATCAATGCGTCGCTGATTAATCGATGTGTTTGCTGTGAAAGCTTTCTGATACGGCTGGACCTGAATCACACACTGGGCTGATTCCGCGTTTTGTTTGTTTATTTATTTATTGATCAGATTGCAAATGCAAACAAACAAGGCACATTTCACACCTTGTGCATCACAGATCTTGTGCGCCTCAGGTTGAGCAATGACAACATGAACATCAAGTAGTTGACTTGAAATAAAAATAAAATAATGAAGAGAGACAAGAAAGAAGCATCGGATTATTATTTTAAGTATCTCTAGTAATTTATTTTTATCTTTTTTTTTTTTACAAGTTTTAGTGATTCACTCAGCAGGGTCTTACAATATCTATATTTATGAATGAAGAACTTCCTCACTAACACCATTATGTTGAGAATAAAGTCAGAGTTCTTGTCTTCAATAAAAACCCCAAACTTGATTGTCTTCACGGTGAACGGTTTCCCTGGACTGTAACCAGCTCTGCATATCGCTCCAGAAGGATTATACTGATTAACACTGGAAAAATACAAGTTATTACAAGATTAATAATCGCAAAAGTCAGTTCCTTTGCTGCGGAGCCGCCTCAGTCCAGAGGATAGCTTGGAGGATGTTATGTGTCCTCTAACCACAGAGAAGTCAGGATGGCTTTCACCACGCTCTCATAGTGTTTTGCAGTACATTGAAGTTGGTATTTCACACAGAACTCCTCATGCTGTAACAGATTTCCATTGTCATCTATAAATGATATAAATGAAAGGTCTTAACCATTTCAGGTCTAGTACACCGTTCATAATATCAAAATCAATCACAGTCAAACCCTCATCCTCATCATTTTTAACCGTCTGTTTTCCTTTTTCACTGACATTTGTTTCTCCACATGAAGTTAAAATTGGCAGTTTATTGATTTGATCTTTCATCAGAAGGCTGAGTAGGTGAGTCTGGACAGACTATCCATTTTACTCTTCCAAAGACTGTGAAGATAACAATCCCCAAATACGTCCCCTCCTCCTCGAGCTTTATATTATATAACGGCTGCAGAGGATAATCATGATAATCATCTAAATTCAACTGTCAGCCTGAATAGATTAAGGCTTTGGTTAATAGATTTAGAGTTTGGTGAATTTGAATTTTTATTCTTAGTTGTAAATACTTGTATTGTCCATCAGTTGACTTATTATTATTTGTCTACCTGTAACATTTAACCCCTCGATGCGATTGTTTTTGATTCTTGACGAATTCCCGTCGTAATCTCAAATGTTGGGCAGGTGCCGTGTCTTAAAGCGACAGAGCTGTTGATTCTGTTATAAAACATCCAGCTACAATTTCTTTAGTCCGCTTGTCTCGTCGGCCGGCCGCTCATGGACTCTTCTCGAGGCTTAGTGTCGCTTCCAGGATGGTCTTCTTTCTCACAGACTCACACTTTACGATCACAGTTTTGAAAGCTTTTGAAATTGAATCCTCCACTTCCTGCTTTCTTTTCTTTAAGTCTCAGTTGTTTCTCACTGTGTTTTCTTTTTTTTGTCCATATACGGCTGTGATATTTTGGCCAAAACTGTTTGTTTGAAGAAGTAAAAAATCCAAACCTCTGGCCGCCTTCATGCATCTTTGGGCCTTCTGCTTGACTTTTTTCCGTCTCCCCTGAAGTCACGCAGGCAGCCTGGCTTGAATATGAGACAAGGTAAAAATAACACGTGTAATGAATTAAGCTTTATGCAACTTCACAACTAATCTGGTGAAAATCGTTTCAATAGGATTGACTTCGCAGACTTTGCTTACAGTACGAGCAGCCAGCCAGTCAAAAATCAACTTTAGATCCCAAAGAAAACGTCTGAATCTGGTGTTTATGAGAACAGATTGTATGGTTATATGATTTCTATCCTGTGTGTGTGTGTGTGTGTGTGTGTGTGTGTGTGTGTGTGTGTGTGTGTTCTGACTGCCTTTGAGATGAATGAAAACATGCACACCATCTGTTATCTGAGTGATGTGTTCAGTTAATCTGCAGTGAACAGTACGGCCGTGATCCCGGCTCGATGGGTCCGGGTCTTGGTGGACTGATCCTTCGTGTGTGGAGGCTGCAGCGCAGTCGTCATAGAGGGGAATCTGAAAAAAAAAAACAACCGTAACAACAAAAACTTCACCGAAGTGACAAACAGTGACAACTGAGATACAGCGGTAGCCATGGAAACAGCCCAGACATTTCAACACCTGTTCTCATGCCGCTCATATATCATACAGACGCGTTAATGAACGCTCAGTTTTATGAGGTTTAAAAGATGGTTGACGGGAACCCGGTCTCACACAGATGCTAACACAACTTCTGCATCTGTGTGAGACGGTATTTGATGCTTTTGGAAGGAGACATAGAGGAAGTAGAATTAAATCGGTCTGCTGGTTGTTTGCAGGGTGGTCTGGGTGGTCGCTGGGGGTTGTCATGATGTTCTGGACAGTTGCTTTGTGGTTGCTATGACTCAAAGCCAGTTTAAACCTTTTGGTTCTGAGAGAAAGAACGGCCGTCTCAGACGATATGGTTGTTGCACTGGGTCTGCGTTTCTTTCTGAACGTGGCCACTGCTGTTCATTTTGAGTGACGGCCACATACGCTGTCCTGCTGCCGTGAATACTCAGCAGCATGTCAGGTGTGTATCAATCCACGGCTGAAAATAGTCCCTGACAAATGCACTATTTACTCCTCTTGGACTAACGTTCAGATCAGATTAGCTCTGTCGTTAATTCGAGCTTCTTCCAGTTGAGGCAGCTGGCCAAAATTAAATCAGTTCTTTCCAGGCAGCACTTTGAGACAGTAATCCACGCCTTTGTGACCACTAGGCTGGATTACTGTAACGCACTTTATGTGGGGGTTAGTGGTTCCTCCATCGGCCGTCTTCAGATGGTGCAAAACGCTGCTGCACGTCTTTTAACTGGCACACGCAAACGTGAGCACATTTCTCCCATTTTAGCCTCACTACACTGGCTGCCAATACCTTTTAGGATACATTTTAAAATTCTTTTATTTACTTTTAAATCCCTCAATGGCCTCGCCCCGCCCTACCTCTCTGAGCTGCTGCAGCCTTATTCACCCCCCCGCTCTCTCAGGTCAGCTGATCAGCTGCTCCTAAGTGTACCAAAAACCAGGCGCAAGCTCAGAGGTGACCGTGCCTTTGCTGTAGCAGCTCCAAAACTATGGAACGATCTTCCTCTCCATATCAGACAGGCCTCCTCTCTGTCTGTTTTTAAATCCCATCTGAAAACCCATCTTTTCTCCCTGGCTTTTGACACTTTGAGATGTTGAATGAATCTATTATTTTATTCCATTTTTTATTAATTGTTTTATTGTTATTTATTTTATTGTGTTACTGTATTTTATTTCTTTTATTCTGTTTTTATTTATTTTTTCTGTACAGCACTTTGGTCCACCTTGGTGGTTTTTTAAAGTGCTTTATAAATAAAGTTGGATTGGATTGGATAACGTTTGCTAAACACTGCAGTGCCCAGCTGTTCGGGGAGGTCCAGATCGTCCCGAGGGTCACATTAAAGAGGTTACCGCTCCGTATCTGATCATCGTAACCCTCAAATCGTTGGTGTCGAAGAGAATTTAGCGTTTTGTTGTTGCATTCCTCCCTGCAGAGGAACTTCCTGTTTCGAGGATGTGAAAACAAGGAGCATGTGACCCTGATGTCACTCTCGGCTCTCCACAGACGACGCCTCCATCACGCAGATCTGTTGGAAAGATGAAAATCATCTGAATGTCTTCGGCTTTAATTTCAACCTTCATTGCATTTCCAGCATTTTGTAATGCAGTAACGAGTGTCAAACTAGATCGTTAAAGGAAGTTCATGTTTAACCTGAGCCAGGATGATAGCAATCATATCACATCTCCACAGGGTCAGAGAGCGTCTCTGGTCTGCAGAGTCGTAACAGGTGCGTCAACATAAGGACACAGTAAATGATTTCTTTTAGCAGCTTCAGTTCCTGCTGACCTGAAATCAGCTCCCCACTGCGGCTCTGCGGCGCTTCAGAAACAGGAAGTGTGGTTTTATTTTTATGTTTTTCTCGCTGCATTCTGAAGCAGCAAAAGGGTAGAAGGGGCAACTTTTCCCTGAGCAAAACAGCGAAGGAAGTCCAAGCGCCTGTGCTGTTTCCTCTCCTCAGCAGCAAAACATGACTCATTTCTGTTCACAGTAGCTGCGGCGTGTGGCCACAGTTCATCACTTAATCATTAGATTTACAGCGAAACCTTGCAGTGACTCAGTGTTACCAGGAAACAAACCTCTGAAAAACTATATTTTGCTGGAATGACCTCATATATCCCTTAAAACCCCCAGCAGCTGCTGACCTTCACTTATCAGAGTAAAGTCACTGGTGTAACATGTTGATGCGTCCGCAGCGTGTTGCACGGCCATTTCAAAGCATCGCCTTTCAAAATACCACACCTGTGAACCAGCTGATCAAACACAGCTGCCAGCTGTACGGACACGTTGGTGCTTAATTTTAAACGCACCAGCCAGGTGTAAGCACGACAAAGAGGTAACAGGTGAGTGCACCTGTCTTCAACAAAAAGGGTCGACGTGGTGGTAACATCACAATGTGCACTGCAGTGACGCTGAATGGGGTCCTCCACCTACCCGGCCCACCTACTCACATTAACTAACAGACTGCACAACACTGTCGCAGCAGGAGATCAAATGGATGCAGAGCGGGTGAGATAAGTTGTCATCCTGAACAATACATCCTTCCACTGATCTGATCTGGTCCAAAACTGGTTTCATCTGCATCCAGTTTTCACTCCAGTACCCCCCACCACACTCTCCCTCCTTCCCCCACCGAGGGTTTTTTTTTCAACACGGCAGCGGAAGGTTTATGTCCTCCATCAGTGTCAGGATCCCCCTGATTCAATCCATGGAGGAGGCCTGAGACCAAAATGATGCTGGTCTGTGCGAGGCTGGATTCACCACCCCTCGCTGTCAGGGAGGACAAAGCCTCTGATGTGGTCAGATCTTTCTTTTCATTTGGTCTCCACAGATGTTTTTTCTGTGTTTGTGTTCTATATTCTGCTGGATGTAGCATCTGTTCAGTTCTGATTTTCAGTGCAACAATGTGGAGAGAAACAAACGTCTTCGTCGGTGTGCAGTGCTGGACTGTGTGTTGTGTTTGGTCAATATATTGACGTACTTTACTCTGACAGCATCTCTGAAAACCCTCAAACCCAGACTGGATGACGAGAGAAGTAGAAATGTTCAAAGTGTTTAATCTTGAGCGCAGCAGCAAACAGATCAGATCATCTGAACCGTGCGTGCCTCGTATGGAGGATGTGCAGTTTTGAATGAGGTGTTTCTGAGGTGTTCTGCTTCGTGTGAATCGTCTGTAGTGTTTTGACCGAAATGAGTCCTGTTTCCAAAACTGTGCTTCAGCAATATTCAAAATAGCTCCGTGGCCAATGATGTCTCTCCCTCTTACTGCGATGTAAGGTGCACTCACCTGTTACCTCTTTATCGTGCTTACACCTGGTTGGTGCGTTTAAAATTAAGCACCAAAGTGTCCGTACACCTGGCAGCTGTGTTTGTGTTTGATCCTCGACATTATGAAACGGCGAGAAAGTGACCTCATGTTAGATTTCTGCGTTTTGTGTAAGCGATTGTAAAAACCGTATCAGCTCGTATGTCTCAGTAACAGCAGCAATAACGCTGCGTTTATTTACGTCGTTTTCTGGAGGGACACATCTCAATATTTTTATGGACAGAATTTCTAGGCGCAGCCAAGGGCCGGAGGGAGTCTGGTTTGGGGACCACAGGATCTCATCTCTGCTTTTTGCGGATGATGTTGTCCTGTTGGCTTCTTTGAACCAAGACCTCCAGCATGTGTTGGGGCAGTTTGCGGCCGAGTGCGAAGCGGCTGGGATGAGAATCAGCACCTCCAAGTCCGAGGCCATGGTTCTCGACCGGAAAAGGGTGGCTTGCCCCCTCTGGGTTGAAGGAGAGATCCTGCCTCAAGTGGAGGAGTTTAAGTATCTTGGGGTCTTGTTCACGAGTGAGGGAAGGATGGAACGTGAGATTGACAGGTGGATCGGTGCGGCAGCTGCAGTAATGCGGTCGTTGTATCGGTCCGTCGTGGTGAAGAAGGAGCTGAGCCGAAAGACAAAGCTCTCTATTTACCGGTCAATCTACGTTCCCACCCTCACCTATGGTCATGAGGTTTGGGTCATGACCGAAAGAACAAGATCTCGGATAGAAGCGGCTGAAATGAGTTTCCTCCGCAGGGTGGCAGGGCGCTCCCTTAGAGATAGGGTGAGGAGCTCTGTCACTCGGGAGGAGCTCAGAGTAGAGCCGCTGCTCCTCCACGTCGAGAGGAGCCAGCTGAGGTGGCTCGGGCATCTTTACCGGATGCCTCCTGGACGCCTTCCTGGGAGGGTGTTCCGGGCATGTCCCACCGGGAAGAGGCCCCGGGGAAGACCCAGGACACGCTGGAGGGACTATGTCACTCGGCTGGCCTGGGAACGCCTCGGGGGAGCCCCCGGAAGAGCTGGAGGACGTGTCTGGGGAGAGGGAAGTCTGGGCATCCCTGCTTAGACTGCTGCCCCCGCGACCCGGCCCCGGATAAGCGGAAGATAATGGATGGATGGATGGACATCTCAATGAGCTCAGAGTTAGTTTGTAGAGGTGAGAGTGTGAATCTTTACGTGACCTTTTGGTTTGATGTTAATTTCTTTTTTCTTCACCTCGAAAAAAGTTTTAAGAAAAATAATTATTAGTACAGAAATGTGCAGAATGGTCTTTAATTGGAGCAGAAAAATGCGAACCTTTAGCGACAGCAGCGTTTGAGTCGATCTCTGGTTTTGGATTATAAGGCTTGTTGTGTGAAATGGTCAGTGAGGTGGGGGCTGCGTGGCGCTGGATCTGGAATGAGTCGAGTGAGGAAGAGGTGCTCACGTCAACGTGCCACCCTGAGTCAGCCGGCGTTATCGTCATATCTGATGCTGAACCCTCCACTCGTGGCTCTGTGCTTCGATGGTGTGGTCTTCTTCCTGGCAGTCGTTCCTGCGGAGATATTTTCTGCTTCCTGTCGGCACCTGAACGTCAAATGCAATTCTGAACTCTCCCCCTTCCATTTTTGTGCAAAGCTGCGGTTCTTCATTGATGAGACATCAAGAGAGAAACAAAGATCAACAGTTACGGTCATTTTGGTTTGTCGTGAACTAACTGCAGCGCATTCTGTAGCACTTTCAGTGCCAGAAGTTACAGTTTTCAAACAGGAGCCGCTCAGTCCCACCTGATGTGAGCGACGGCTTTGACCACGAGCTTCGTCACGTCCTCTGTGCTCCGGCAACGGACGTCACTGGAACATCACCTCTGCAAAACTGAGAGAAAGTGTCAAACGTCAGATGTTCTGACATGTAGAAGGGCTCTGCGGGCGGGGTGTTTGGAGGACGGACTCCATCATTTACAGAAGTGAGAAGTTCCTGGTTTGCCAGTGACGACCGAAGAAAAGCGGCATTAAATCATCCAGACGTCCAGAATGAAAGTCCGTCACGCTTTGATCGGCTTCCTCTTCTTCAGTGAGTCAACTCCGCTTCTCCTTCTGTCCGTCTCTCTTTTCACGGCATCTTTCCTCTTTGTTTTCTGTGAACCTGGTTTTCATCAGTGGTCTCTGTTTCGTTTCATCTTTTCATGTTGCTGGTTTAAATAAAGAGCGGAGCCACTTTAGTATTTGGTTCATCACAACTTTCCTTGTTTTTGTGCGTGTTGTTCTGCCCTTGTTGTTTTATAGGCAAAAAAATGCATCGCATTTGTTTTCGGTGGCATTTTGACTGTAAAAGCAGGAATATGTTCTGCTTCTGCTGAGTTATTTTAGCTTCACCACACAGGAAATCACATATCTACACTCCATTTAAGAAAGGATGGACAGAGGCTTGTGAAGGGAGGGAGCTCACCGAAACCCCTCCCGATACTTCTGTTTAAGTTTGCATTTAAAAAAAAATCACAAAAAAGGAAACTTCTTAGAGATTTTGAAAAAAAAAACAACCTGCGAGTCACAACTGAACTGTGCAAACTTCAGTTCGGCTGACTTACTGCTCCATGATGCTGTTGAAGCTGAAAACGGCTCCAGAGGAAGAAGAGCAGCAGTGAACTGATGAACTCAACTCAAACTCAAACATCGTCAACCATCACGATTATTTCTGTAGCTTATTTTTAGCAGTTGTGTGCACTCATGTGTAATAGTGTGTAGCAGTGTGTTGCAGCAGTGTGCAGCAGCAGTGTGTATTGTGTGTGTGTGTGTGTGTGTGGATTCGTGATCAGCTCAGATCTCAACAGGAAGTCCAGTTCCTTGTGTCATTTTCCTGTGTGTTTCCTGCTGTAATCGTGCGTGTGATCGTTCTGCTGATGAAGATTGGTCTTTCTCCTTCCGCCATCTTCTCCTCTGCTTAAGAAACCCTGAAGCGTCTCAAAACTCCTCGTTACTCCCAGCAGCTTTTCACCTTACGAGCTCTAAACGGCTCAGATGCTTTGTGAATAATTATTTTAACTGTCGGGGGAAATTCTTAGAAAACGTTATCATTCTTTTCTTCATGAATATGACCCTTTTATATAAAATCTAACGTGAAAAACTGGTTGAACTGGGCGGCTCCCAGTATGACCCAGAAGCACAGATAATAACTCCTGCCTGTTCACCTTCTCAGCAGCGCTGTGGGATGCGAACACCGTCTTCAGCGCAGAAACCTCCGTCCTCACAGCGAAGGAGGGAGGAAACTTCACACATGGCTGCCAGTTCTCCCTCCCTCTCTTTGGTAAAACGAAGACCTTCTGCAGGAGCACATGCCGGGAAGAAGACGTCCTGATTCAAACGACCGATGACGCGGCTCGGCGTGGCAGATACAGCATTCAATACACACCAGGAGCGTTTGCTTCAGTTCTGGATGTGAGCATCACGGAGCTGACCAAGTCTGACGCGGGACGGTACAGATGTGGCTTGAACAGGAAGTGGCTTCAGAGTTTAAAGGAGGACTTTGAGATCAGAGTTGAAGATGGTGAGCGTCTCGTCATCGGGACTTCTCTGTCTCTGAACAACCAGTCTCTAACTGTTTGGCTGTGTTTTGTTTCGCAGCTCCGGTCGAATCCAAACCGACCTCGACTGCTGGAGCGCTTTCACCGTCGGTCCCGTCAGCCTCCGGTCCGACAACAGCGCCGAGTTTAAGCTCCAGTTCAGGAAGCTCCACACCTTCATCAGCCTCCCCCGAAGCCTCCGAGCAGCCTGAGCAGCAGCAGACGCCTGCCGCAGCTTCAGGTTCAGGTGCGTTTACATCACGTTCTGTCTGTGAACAGTGTGCATATGCATGTTCACATTCTGCAAGTACATGAATGTGTTTGTCTTCTAATCTTAATCCTTCTCTTATAATCTGATTGATTGATTGATGTAATGATGTAGTAGAGAGAAACCAACATGTCAAACATCCACAGGTGTGCTGCTGCATGTGGGCCTGACTCTGCTCGCCATGATCGGCGTGTTATCGGCAGCTGTGCTGATCATCTGCAGGAAGAGGGCCAGTAAACCCAAAGGTGACACACACACACACACACACACACACACACACACACACACACACACCAAAGGTAACTGAACATCTAAAACTTTTCTTACATGAAGATCTTAAAAGAAAGCAGCTTTCACATGTGAAATGAATCTTCTCACAGGTGACAAACTGGTGTTTTCACATCATGTGTCACGTGACCTCACCTTTGAAGCGTGAACTTTATTCACTGGAGAAAGTGTTTTCTTCTGGACCACCATCGTAAAGAGATGCTGACAGATACTGAACTAAACCAGGTCACTTCCGGCTCTTTGTATTGTGAATTTTTATATTTTTTTGAAGTTTTATATTAGTAAAACTTTCTCAGATCATTAAAAGCGGCCCGTCGTCCCCTCAGCGTGGAGTCTGAGCAGAAACGCTGCTCAAAAACTAAACCTGAAACCTGATTGCATCTGTTTCTGCAAGGAACTAAATATTCAGTTTTTTTCCTCCACTTCGTCCTTTAAATTCATCCAAGTCAACATCAGCCACAAACACACCAGGAGGATTTGCTTTAATTGTCACGGTTCTTTTCAGATGTGCTGAGAACACGAACAGGAATGTGCAGAAAAACCTGCACCGTCGCCGTCCTTCAGACTCTAATCAGCTTCATTATTTTACATTATTATTTTTCATATTGTCTCGTTAATATGCATCTAAATCCACCTCTAATTTGAAAAACTTCATGAAGGCTGTTGTAGACGGTGGAAATGAAAAGTCCTGAATAGAATAGACACTAAATTATAAGAAGCTAAATAATTCAGGTTAAATTATTTAATTTTAATTTTTTTTTATTAATTTAAATTTTAATTATTTTTTATTTTATTCACTTTATTGATCCCAAACTGGGAAATTATTAGGGATGCACGATAGTTATCGGGCCGATAACAGGAAATTATGACGTCATTCCGATAAGTCCGATATCATGACGAACAGCCCCGATAACATATGTGTTTTTGTCAGCACGGCAGTGCCTCGCTCCCACTATGAGACCCGAATGGCCTGCAGTGAATGCTGCGTTCAGGTGACGTTGGCATAATCCGAAAAACTCTTTCTCATTGGGAAAAATCAAGAATACCCCCTCATGCCAGAAAACAACTCGTTAACTCGGTCATAATTTTGTTAGTTGCTGACTTGAATTAACATTCAATTTTTCACATGTTACACACAAAAAATAGAAACATGAACTTAAATAGGCCGAAAGAACGACTGGCAAACGAGGGAACGGGGGAATGTACGTGACACCTTGAATGCAGCATGCGGCACAGCGTGCTTATGAAAACAGAGTTCAGACTTCTTCAGAGTTTCCGAAGAAGACAGTTCGCTGTTTATTCGTAACAAATGTTCCAAGCGAGTTCCACGAGGAGCGAGAAATGGCACGAGCTTCTTCAAACCTGGTCAGTCACCTGACGCTTTGACGGAGTTTGGAAAGCGTATGAGGACGGCCGGCCTGCTAAAGACGCTAACGTTAGCAAGCCAGCCGCAAAGAAGCCACCGGGACTGACACACGTCGGCGAGGCTTTCGAAAAATCCAAGAAATTTGCCAAAGATGACCCACGAGCTCAGGTTATTGAAGATTTAATCATGGACATGATGGTGCTTGACTTCTTATGGACTGCCCTTCTTCAGTTTGTTTACATAGATCAGTCTGAGTAAGGGATCATGTATCTTCCTTCAGGATGACACAGAAGCCCGACGCGACGCTTCTCCGTAGGAAACTGCTCACTATACATTATCCCGCTTAGAACACAGCTTATTACTAAATCATTCAATAGTGTGACACAAAATAGTGATTAAAACATATTTTATTGATTTAATGAGTCTACTCTTGCCTGTCACCGCTCTCACTGCGCAGCGGCTCTGAAAGTAAACACGTAACTCTGCGGCGGTCGGCTAGTTTAGCTGTAGTTTGCGACTGTTATTTTTCACAAAATGGATGAATATTTTTCCGACTCTGAGGTGGTGGACGATGACTTTGTTTACGATGGACGTCCTCACCGCTTTGAGCCGGAGTACACGGACGAGGAGCTCGTTGAAAGGAGGATGCGGAGGCAGAGAGAGGAACAGCTGGCCAAACAACAACAAACGCGTATCTCCTGGCCGCAAGTCCCACTCTGAGCAACAGAGGCATTCCTCCTCTGTCGTCATCGATGAACATCGTCCACAAGAACACCACCAGTTACCGTTTACTCGTGGACGCGCAGCCGTTTGTTGTTGTTTTGGCCAGCTGTCACAGTGTGATGTCAGTGTGTGATGTTACCATGTGATGTCAGTTTGTGACGTCACCGTGTGATGTGACGTCACCGTGCGACGTCAGCGTGTGGTGTGACGTCAGCGTGTGATGTGACGTCACAGTGTGACGTCAGCGTGTCATGTCACAGCGCGTCATTTCACAGCGTGATGTCACTGACATGGTGATGTCAGTGTGATGTCACTGTGTGATGTCACTGTGTGATGTCACTGTGTTATCTCTGATGTCACTGTGATGTCAGTGTGTGATGTCACTGTGATGTCAGTGTGTGATGTCACTGTGATGTCACAGTGTGTGATGTCACAGTGTGTGATGTCACGGTTTGATGTAAACACGTACGTTGCGTAGCAACCGCCTCTCACTGTGCGCAGGACGGCAGGCAGGAAAACTTATTTCTTTACAGATATTCAGCGAAATCATGTCAAATGTGGAGAAGTGATGGGATATCCCAGACCTGAGAGAGACGGAGCTGGAGTTTGGTTTACTGCTATTTTTTCGGATTGATGGATAAAAGTCCTGCATCAGCTGATTTCTGCTTTCAGCGTCAGACATTAAAAAATCTGTCTCCAGTTTAGTCTCCACTCAGCAGTCTTTTAGCAGACCGATCCTCCATGCTGTGTTTCTCTTGGTGTTTTTTTCATGTCTGTCGGCTTCAATCTGGTCAATCTCTGCATCCTCAAGTCTTTTGTGTCTCAATATCGCTCCTCCTGTCGGTCCAGCGTTGTTCTTTACTTTTCTCGTCTTTTTTGCTGGGGACATCATTCTCCAGCCAAGTGTTTGGTCCTCTCCAAACAAATTAAAAATAATGTACGGAAAATGCTCCATATTTTGCCTCTCAAATCAGCTGACGATTTGTTATTGATCTTGGTACATTAAGGGATTCCCCCTTTAGTCTGACTGTTAGGAACACCGCTGAATTTTCGCGATTGACCAATCAGAATTGAGTATTTAAGAGTGTCGTCTTCTAACTTCTGTCAGTACGATATGCACTGTGCATTATCTTTGTTGTCATTGAGAAATGCACTTTTTCAGTTTGTTTAAATAGAAATGTTTGAATCTATCTTGTGCCAGTGCATTAATTTTCTATGTATATTTATTTTTGTAAACTTCTGGAATGCACTTTTTCAGTTTGTAATCCTGATGCATGTATTTGCATCATTTCAAGGGGCCTTTATTTTTTATATCAGTCAGTAATGCATCTTATTTAAATTGATGTGAGATATCAAATAGGTTTGTTTGATAGCTTTAAGAACATGTTTGAGAGGCTTACCAATAGTTTTTCATTGGAAAAATAAATATCTCTTCATCTAAAGAGTCAAAACTGTTTTTGGTTTTGTTCGTGGTATTGATGTCATGATGTTAGGTATATGTGTGTGTTATCGGTTATCGGTATCGGTTTTAAAAAACAGTTATCGTGCATCCCTAGAAATTATTCTCTGCATTTCACCCATCACTGATTCACTGAAACACACACATGCACATGCAACATGCAGTGAGACACACAGGAGCAGTGGGCTGCCGCATCAGGCGCCCGGGGAGCATATGGGGGGGTTAAGTGCCTTGCTCAAGGGCACATCACAAGCCGCTTCTCCAATCTCTAGGCCATGGACAGGAGGAGAAGTGGTGATCAGTGATTGGTTGTAGGGGCATCACTCATGTCTCTGTCTGGCTGCTGATTGGTTCACCTGTCGTTAGTGAGTTTCGCTCCTGTGGTCGTCGTGGAAACGCTTCGTCTCTTTTAAGTCAGACGTTCTAACAGTGACTCCACCCTCTGACCTGCAGGGCTTTCAGAGCGTCCTCTGGAAACCGAGCACACTGACGTCACAGGGGTGAGTCTGAGTGCGTTTGGGACATCTCAGCATCATTAGTGTTTGTGATGATCCAAACCAAACCCCCGCTCTCCTCCTGCAGGCTAACCGAGTGTACGAGGAGGTCCAAGAGGAGAGCAGACAGCGCAGACCTCCTCCCGATCAAACATCTACAGTTTACTCTTACGCCAAATTCTCCAAACCGAACGCAGCTGCAGCCTCCGATGAGCACGGCTGTGCCGCCGCAGCCAGTCCTCACAAGACAGTGAGTAAACACTGCGGTCAGATTTTAGGCTGGAGGCCACCTTTAGGCTCCACCCACTGAAAAAAAGTTTTGATTTCTACACGTCACAAAAGTCGTTTGAAAGTGATTTGTTTCAGTGGAACGACAGAAATAAGATTGTGGACAAAAATCTCCATCAGATCTCATCAGTTAATGATTCAGATTAAAACAAAGTTTTTCTACACGTACTTGTGTTTGTGTGTGTATTTATACATACACACACACACACACATATATATATATATATATACACACACACATGCATACAATCAGTTAAGTTGGAGAAAGACTGCAGGTGTAGACCTTTATCCTTCAAAACTGCTGAAACCTCAAACATATGGAGGATGTTATTGTCATCATCTTATTATAAGATGGAAAAACAGCATCTGTCTGGACTTCGTAAAACAATGAGATTTGTAGTCTTCATCATCTGCTAAACCTCAAAGTACGATAAAAGCTTCAAGTTGCTCGGAGACTAAAACAGTCAGTGAGTGATGACCTTTGACCTGCTTGTTTTCTTCCAGGCTGAAGACGAGTCCAGTAAACTCACCTACTCTCAGGTGTTTTTTCGCAGCGGTGCCTCGCTCAACAGCACCCCCTGTGGGGATGCAGAGAATGGCGTCTGCTCTACGCCTCGGGGTGGAGAAGCTCCCCCGCCTCTCTACTCCACTCTTGCTTTCCATCAGCTGTAGCTTCGGTGCTGTCGGCAGCCAACAGGTGAACACGGAAAGGTCTGAGTGAGTCGCGTCACACAGAAACCTGTTGAACTATTAATCCATCCACATTGTTCTGGTGTGAGATGCTGAGTTGTGGAGATGTCTGCCTGCTCTTGAATGTAATGGAAGTTAATCGTGCAGGGATACGGTTGGTAGTTGTAGTTTGGTGGAGAGAAAATAGTTCCCACATGAAACTGCTCACATTAAGGTCTGTGGGTTATGATTCCTGGAAACACACTGATGGTGACTTTTTTTTTTTTTTTTTAAGCTGAGTGCCGATGCTGCCGATCCTTGAGAGCCGGCAAACATCTCCAGAGCTCACACTCACTGCAGCTGTTCTACAATTAAGAGGAGAAAAAAAGTGTATCTTTGATTTTGGGGTGAATCGTCCCTTTAAATATTGTGGTTGAGGATGTTAACATGCGATTAAATTTAAGTTATTTGGTTGAAAAAAAAATATTAGCAGTGTTAGGTAACTTTACTTTAAAAGTAACTTGCTACATTAAAAGATTAAACAAACATTAAACAGTAACATTGTGTGTAGAAGAAAGGTTGAAGCGTTAGTTTAGTGTTTGTTCAGCGTCACAGATACAAACAGAACGAATGACGTCCTGATGCAAACATTGTCAGTTACAGCAAATATGAAACATTCACTTCATGTTTCTACGAGCTCTCGTGTATCTGCACAGATGTATTTATTGTATTACTGCAGCTGTTTATTGGGACTCTCTCTGTTTGTTTAGGCGGTGAATCTCATCATGTGATCAATGACCTGTAAAATGTTCAATTTCAATATTTATTAATTTTAGAAACAGAAATATTTAACTGAATAACAAAACTCTTCTTCACTTTATTCCCCAAACTGATGATCAGACATGAACGGCATCTGTTAGAAGAACATATTTTTAATGAAAATAAACTCGACATGAATTGAACATTGGCAGTTGAAACAGTTTACGGTCGTCATCTTTTATAAAATATTTTTCTAAATATTTTCAGCCTCCAGTTTGATTACCGGACCGTCCGTTTTTTTTTTTTTTTTTTAATCTGTGTCACTACGTGTGGTTTGGTTCCAAAACAACATAAATAATATTTCTGCAGGTGAAACTTCCTGCGAAGCCTCAAACTGCCGCGCTCCTCGTCCACGTTGGCCATAAAAAAAAAAAAATCACATCAGACAAAAACACAATACAAAAATCTAATTTAGCTTAAAATGAAGAAACAATATTTGAAAAACACTTGGTAAATATTTCCCTTTACACTCTTACAGTGATCAATAATAAGACGAATTACAGTGAACTAAATACAACATGTGAGGTTTCAATAAAGGTGCGTCAGGTGAAATTAAATGCTGTGGCACGACACAGGTAAACACACGAGGAGGAAGAGGAGGATGAAGGTCAGCTGACCGAATCAAAGCTGCATAGAATCAATATGACAAATCTCTAATGTAGAGAAGATGGCTGAGGAAGAGCGTGTGCTGTTCTGCTCTCAGAGTCTTCATTCATCACGTTGTTCTTTTCAGTTCAGCAAAGGAAGCTTTGCTGCTTATCGGCAAAATAAAGTGAAGTGTCTCAGTGCAAACTGTGGAGCCGGAACTCTTCTTCACTGGATCCGTCGGAGCAGGAGAGAAAAACAAAACGAACGCTGAGAGCCAAACCAATCATAATGTGTTACAGTGAACATCGAGTCTGCAACTAATTATCATTTTTATGAATGATTAATCTGCAGAGTATTTTCTGGATAAATTCATTAGTAATTTGAAGCCACCTGGTGCTGCCAAATTTGAAGCCTGGACACCTGGCAACATTTTAGCCTTCGCGAGCTAACAGAACACTGTAGTCCGCTAGCTCGCCACAGTGGTCCATTAGCTCGCCGGGCTAACAGAACACAGTGGTCCATTAGCTCGCCGGGCTAACAGAAGACAGTGGTGCAGTAGCCCGGCGAGCTAATGGACCACTGTGTTCCGTTAGCCCGGCGAGCTAATGGACCACTGTCTTCCGTTAGCCCGGCGAGCTAATGGACCACTGTGTTCCGTTAACCCGGCGAGCTAATGGACCACTGTGTTCCATTAGCTCGCTGGGCTAATGGACCACTGTGGTCTGTCCCTCTTCTCACGGAGTGACACGTATATATTTTTTTAGTTAGTATTTTGAGTGAATTAACCAAAACCAAACCCGACATGAACCATCATCTCTCCTGCTCCAACGTTCAGGTGAAGCTGGAGTCCAGAACACAACAAATTCCCTTTAACACACAAGAGAAAATAAGATCAGTGGAAGAACATTGATGAGAAGCGTCAACGTGAAGAATCGGGTTTTAAATCCGAAGCATCAACTGAAGCTGGTTTGAACTCATCTGGTGTGAAGCTGCTCTGCATCAGTTTAAAACACGACTCTTCACCTGGACGGTTATTAGTAATAAATACATTTGAGTGACTCTGTCAGTTTTCAATATACAACAACATATTTCACACATTTAATGTAGAAAAATATTATTACCCTCGTTACTTGATAAAATAAAGATTCAGGATTGTGAAGCAAAAAGGCAAAGTGCAAAAACAACGAGGCCTTCAGGGAGTGTTTGTGCAGTCCTCTGTCCTCCACATGCTGCAGCCTGGAGGAGAAACAGGCGCAAACGTCCCGTCAGACGCGTCTGTCCCGTCAGATATTTGTCCCTTTATAATACAGTGAAAACAGAATAAATAAGATTTGAGTGAAAAGTACTTTTTCTAAGGTAGTTCATGAACAGAAAGGTCTTTTTGGTAGTTGATGTTCCTTCACAGTACAGATAGAAACGTGAACAAAGTCTTTGTAGTCGGCCTTAAGAAGCCTCAGTGTGACACCGGCCTGTTTTAAACCATCGCTGTGCCGAGTGTGAGCTGTTCTGCAGCTCAGGACCATCAATAAAAATGAAAGTGATGACGGAGAACTTCGTTAATTGCTTAATCATTTGGGCCATATTCAGATTGCTCGTTTGTCCGACCAGCAGTCAGGAAGATGTTTAGTTTAGTATCACAGACAAAGAAAAGCAGCCAATGAGGAGACAGAAATGATTAATCAATTATCAGAACAGATGCTGACGTCACATCGCAACAAAGTACCGCTACGATTTCCACCTCCGGGACATTTAAAGAAACTCCGGCTGCATTTCATCAAATTTAGTCACGATCGCAAGAAGAGCAGAGACGATGATGACGTCTGTTACTCATCATCATCACAGCGTCACTGCTCCTCTGTGAGCACAGAGCGAGCAGCCGTCTGCTCATTCGCTCGTCAACCGGCGAGGAGGAGGGAGGCGACGTGAGGGCGAGGATTTGAGAAGAGAACTGAGGTTAAAGTTGCTGGTTTGAATCCCAGGATCCAGGGACACAGAGTAGGAGCAGCTACACTCGGCGCCCTCGGACAAGGCACTTAGACACCCGCAGTCCTGCAGCGGAGCTCCAGCCTGCAGCTCCGCCAGCCTTCCCCTCCGTAAATTAAAGTACGAGCGAGCGAGTGAGCGTGAACGTCTCCGAAAAACAAGCCGAAGCTTTGAAAACGCATCAGCGACAACGGAGGACGTGACATCACCACATGACATCACTTCATGACAGCAGTGCGAACATGAAACCAGACCAGCGAGAGGACGAGATATGCGAGGAAGAACAGCCGTCACCGCCGTGCGGTTTCCCCTCGCCGCCTGAACCTTAAATTGGATTTTAGAATTGAAGTTTTGTAGAAAAGCATGAAGACGTCGGCGACATGTTTGCTCCACTGAGAACTGCTGATTTAAGAAGCTTTTAAATGCAACGATTGTCAAATGCTCAGAACTTTGTGTTTAGTGTCAGCACATTAAACTAAGACGAAGTGTTTCAGCCTCAGGGGCCGTGAACTCCAGAACAAGAAACAGGTAAATTTAGGTTAAACGTAAAATTAAAAGCTCACAGACGTCTGGAGAAAGTATCGTCACAAAACTGAAACTTCCGGAAACATTATGGCAGCAGCTTTGTTGCTGTGCTGTGATTCACTTTTTCAGTTCCTCCACCTTAAATTTCTATGAACTTGAGACTGTGCAAGTTGTTTTTATACACACACTAAAACCAACATTGCACAATCAGAATCAGGCCTCAGTTTTTTGTTTTTTTTTTTTGGTACGTGAGCCTTTAAATGCAACTGTCGAATGAAACAAGTTCAGACTGCAAACACGTCGCTTCTCACGACTCCCCGCCAGTCTGACGAGGGTCGCTGTAGCACCACGTGACCTCAACGTGTCAGAATCTCAGGTTACAGCCACGTCAGCGTGTTCCTGTCGTGTTGGAGCTGGTGTGTTCAGGGCCGCGTCAGACTTAAAGGAGAAGTTTACCGTCTTTACGTCTGTCTCACATGCCCACGTGTTCGCTGAAGCTGGTTTCGCCTGCTGTGATGATTCCTCCTGTTCACACCGGCTGTCAAGAGATCCTGATTCTGCAGAGCAAGTGATGAGTTCAACAGTCCTTTCAGAATAAAACTTCCTCCCTGTGCTTCCCTGTGGAGCTGCAGTGGAAGGATGACAACAAAATATTCCTAAATGTTCCTGCGGACACCTGACTCCCGGTTAGAGACAGACCTGGAAAAACAGGTCAGCTGATCAGGGTGCAGCTGTGGTGAAAGTGGTGAAACCGGAAAGGAAACCGTGTGAAGGCTGCAGAGAATTTAGAAAGAAGGACCTGAAACTGCTAAAATGGCTTTACAAAAGCTCGAATTTAACCAAAATGATCTAAATCTGTCAAATGTTTGAAGAGATTCTTCAGGAGCCGGTGAGGAAACAGGAAAGACGAAGGACTGAGTGATGGATTTGACCTCAGTGATCCTCGCGGTGCTGCTGAACCCTCCATCACAGTGTGTCATCACTTTGGTGTTTGCGGGAGGAAAAGAAGGCGACACCGCTCTGTGTTGCTGTACCGCTGAGCCGGGCGCCGCCGGGCCACCGTCACGGTGTGGACGAGCTTTGGTGTCTGACGGGAGGACGAGCCCTCGGTGCCTCTGAGCCAGGCGTCACAGTGTGGAGTCCCTGGAGGGAGGAGTGATCGCTGCTACACCTGCTGCTGCTGCACCAGCCGTCTGTAATGTGGCATGACTTTGCTCTCGGGGAGGTAGAGCGCCATCTCCAGGGCGACCAGGATGGTGAACTCAAACGATATCAGCTCCCTCCTGCTGATCCTGAAACGCTCCTCCAGCTTCTGCAGAGACGCAGCGAAACCAAAGCATGAGACAAGAGACAACACGTTCTGAGCAGTTTCTCATTTTCTATCTGAACTTCCTCCTTTTTTGCACCTCGAGGCCAAAATCCTGAGAAACGGATTCAAAAGTACCGATTAATAGTTTGCTGTCAGTTATTAATGTTTAGATTTCAAATCGATCAGGTTTTATGTTCCATGTTATTTATAGACGTTAGTTTAAAGGATAACTTTTGTTTTTTACAACCTGGACTTTATTTCTAGCATTAAATACGACCATTTACTCCCCCAGACAACTTTGGTGGCATTTGGAGTCGTTTTGAAGAAATTAGCCCCAGAGGAGCGGCGCGTATATCCGTATAATGCGAGTACTCGGGGCATCCATGCGCAGCCTCTATATAACACATAATCTGCAGAAACTCGTTCATATTCCAATATTTAGTTATGATATGCTGGTGCTATTCCCCTCTGAGCCCGTGGTGGCATGTTATCAACATCTGGCGTCTCTAGGCAACTACCTCTGACGTGGATGATGTCATTACCGAACGCCGCGCGCTGCGAGCAGCCAGCCACAACACGGCTGACTCTGCGGCGGTCGGCTACGAATACGCAATAACGAACCATAGCTGTGCCAAACTACAGCTAAACTAGCCGACCGCCTGCTCAGAGGGGAATAGCACCAGCATATCAGAACTAAATATTGGAATATGAACGAGTTTCTGCAGATTATGCGTTATATAGAGGCTGCGCATGGATGCCCCGAGTACTCGCATTATACGGATATACGTGCCGCTCCTCTGGGGCTAATTTCTTCAAAACGACTCCAAATGCCACCAAAGTTGTCTGGGTGAGTAAATGGTCGTATTTAATGCTACAAATAAGGTCCAGGTTGTAAAAAACCAAAGTTATCCTTTAAGGTCTGCTAATCTGAGAGGGGGCTTCTCACTAGTTTTTGGTATTTTACACAGAACAATAGATCAATTCTGAGATGCAACTAAAAATTAAGATTAATAATTTTAGTTTAACTTATTAAATATTTTGTTTATACAGTCTGAGATGTTACAAAATAGCAAAAAATCCAATCAAATAATGTCTTCAGGCTACATTTTTTGCTTAATATTTGATGGAAATGATCATCAAGACTCAAGTTGTACCTGTAGATGTACTGAGTGGAACATTTTCCAGTCTGAAAATAAACTCGTCAGCGTTCTCTGCTTCTAAATGACCTCAAACACATCTTTGACATCTCTGTGCTGACACCTCACGTCAGTCACCATCTGACCGACGCGTCTGCGAGACGCTGACGCGCCGGCAGCAGCGGCGGCGGCTGGGATTTAATGAGGACAACACTGCTGAGGTCTGATGCTCTCTGCTGAGTGTGAGGAGTCGTGAGTCAGCTGTGAAGGACAGAAGCTGTCCCACGGCTCGTTTTGCACCTGCTCAGGTAGATCAGCTTCACAAACACCTGAGCAAGAGCAACACGATGTGACAGACAGGCAGAGGTAACCACCATGATCCGACTGTGTGTGTGTGTGTGTGTGTGTGTGTGTCTCTTACATCAATGAGGTGTTTGACCTCCTGCTTCTTGAGGTCACTGCTGATCTTAGCAGCCAATAGGATGCAAGCAGCTGACACCAGCTTCCTGTAAAACAACAACAGTGTAAGTGACAGGACGTCGTTCTGCAGAGTAAAACTACACACACCTGCACACACCCACACACACACACACAGGTCACAGTGATATTGGATCTCATGTGTAGAACAGTAACTTCAGATCCATTTTCTAAGACATTCTATTGGCTGACTGTTCACATCTGCTTCGTCAAAGGTGAAATTTAAACTTCAGTGTCTGTAGCACCTCAGAACCACAAACCACAGGTGGTATCCTGTCACACTGGGTGTCCCAGCACAGCAGCATGCTGGGAAATCCACATTTTAATGCTCATTTAACAATCAGATATTTATTTTGTCAAGAATTTCCCAGGACGACGGACTTTTTATCTGAACTCTTTCTGGATGTCAGTGTTCATGAGTCGGCCGGTCTGCACCACAGGAAGCACTCCTGAGTCTTTGACCAATCAGATTACACGCCTGAGGCTTGTGGTGTGAGAGTTGCTTCAGTTTTGTCATCACCTGAGCATTCAAAGCGCACAGAGACTGCACGCAGCAGTTGTGTGAGGTTCAGGTGTTTCGGTACCTGTTCTGTTTGTTGAGTCGACCCTGCAGCACCAGCTTCTCAAAGTAGACGAACGCCATCGCTATGGTGACGGGCTGCATGCCGCAATCCTCCCCGACGACCCTCATCTCTCTCTTCAGACTGTGAGGCACAGAGACAGTTTCTTTACATTTACACTGTGGAGTTTTCATGTTACTGCAGAGTTTTGTACGATTCCACTACTTCACCTGCGAATCTTGCTGAGAGTGAGTTTAATGTGAGGAAACTTCTCCTTAAACGTCTCGTTCATATCTTTCTTCAGATCGGACGGTTTGACGTATTCTATTACCGTCGTCTGGAGGAGAAAAGACGAGAAGAAGGTGTGATAAATGAGATCAGAGTAAACACACATCCCACAATGCTTCACTCTGAACACACACTACAGTCAGAACACGATGCTTCACGCGCTGATCGGTACTGTAGTGGTTGTGTACGTGCAGTTCACAGCCTCCAGCTGTGGAGGAGGAGCCCGGCTGTCAGCCTGTTTCACTCCAGCATCAGTTCATGTCGCACCGTGTTGATGTTGTTCCGCATCTCAACATCGCAAACCTCCTTTCTGCTCTTCTCCACTATTTATGTCAACATGCACTAAAATCCATTACGTCCTTCACACCGTCATTTTGCACAACTGCCCTTCTGTGCTCATATTTAACCGCCAGATGTTTATTTTATACAACTTAGTTCTACATTTTTATCGCACTATTTTTTCTTATATTGTTATTTTGTATTTTTGCCTCCTGGTTTATAAATGGTCGGAATAAAGTATCTATCTATCTTTACATCTCTGCAGCTGTCTTGTACAACATCACATATTTGTATATATTCTTAGTGGGCAATAGTACAAAGACATTTATTATTTCTATCTTACTCACTACTCTTACACTTTTGTCTATAATGTACATAACCTCTATCTTTTATTTATTTTGTGTCTTTTTTATTGTCTTTGTTCCTCTTTCCCCGGCGTGGGATCAATAATGTGCTATTTTATCTTGTAGTAGTAGTAGACTCCAGATATATGGATCGTATGGGGAAAAGTGTGGGAGTAGATCATTAATATTTGCTGGCATTATTGTGCTGACAACAAAAACACTAAAAGATAATCTGGTGAAGCTGAAAGTCTATTTAAAAACTGTTGATGGAAAAAATAACCAGTGAGGACTTTTTGGCTGAACCAGTGAAAGAAATACAGACTAATAGCAGATAGAAATCCAGCAGTGCCACAGATTAATAATCTCACAGTATGTCTCCTGCAGTGCAGCTGTACGTCTGTCCTGAAATCCCAGCCATGACTCTAAAACTGTATTGTGATCCTTGCTGTTAGTTCAGTGTTTGTAGTTTAGGTCAGAGTCGACGCTGCGGGAGGTGGTCACACACACGCACACACGCACGCACACACACAGTGAGGTCAGAGCAGCCCACCTCAGCAGTAATCTTTTCTGATGGATTAAACAGTACTGATTAAGTGTGTGTGTGTGTCTTTTCTCAGTAGTGATTATTCTCTTCTCCGAGCTCTATAATCTCTCTCCTCTATATGTCTCTCTTATTTCTCTCTCTCTCCGTCTCTCCTTCAGTTTTTCATTCCTGTCTCTCAGATTGTAGGAAATTCAGATTATGGGGTCACTTTGCTCTTAATCTCACACAAGTGCAGTTTAATCTTATAAAGATCAACAAAAATGAACCAGATCCAGAACTGAAACCGAATGAGAGACAGAAACAAACCTACCAAACGGCATGTGATGTGCTGATCTGATCACATGTTGATCTTATTAAATGGATCAAATACAACAAGCTGCTTCTGTGTGATTCGTGTTATTATATTCCATACTCCCTCGTTTGTATTTGACTTCAGTAACACTGTGATCACCTGCTGCTGCTCTGCTGCAGGTTTCCAGCAGCAGTCAAACTGCCTGCAGGTATCAGGAGGCAGCTCGCTAAACATCTTCAAACGAAAGCTAAAAACTGATCTTCACTTCAGCCTTTAACTACCTCCGACCTCCTGATGCAGGTCTGACACTTAGAGCTTTGCCTCATGCTGATGCACTGCTGCTCCTCTCTTCAAATGTTGTATTTTACCTGACTTTCATACCCTTATTCTACTCTATATTTACCTATATCTTACGATTTTATTCTGTGGTTTGAAGCATTGTCTTTATATTTGTTTTCATCTTTATTATCATTACCAAAAGGGTTTTATTCTCCATTCATCTGTTTTTATGTCCATTCTGTCTTTTCTCTGTAAAACACTCACTGGATGCCTGTGATTTCTCTCTTTGAGCACTTTGAGCTGCAACTCCTGTATGAAAGGTGCCGTACAAATAAAGTTTATTACTGCTTTTTAATTTGCACAGAGAAGATGTGTGAACGTCTGCACTCTGGCTGAATGCTAACATGCAGCAATAAAGTGCTTTGAGTGCTTTAAACCCATCTGACACAGAGCTGAAGGTGTCGAACAGCCTGCAGAGTTCTGCATGGAGACACAGCTGCTGGAGGTTTACTGCTGATTTCTGTGCATTTTAATACACACCTGAAGTTATAAAGTCTTACCATGTAGGAGGCGAAGATCAGCACCCGCTTGTGTTTCCCACAAGGCCACTGGGGGTCACTGAGGAGGTTAGGGTCGTAGTCTGTGACATCGTCCAGACCTGGGCCACACACACACACACACACACACACACACACACACACACACAGTCAACTCAGTGGAACTGAAAATACAAAAATCAGAAATGACCTCGCTGTAAGTGAGTGGGTGAATGTTGGAACCAGGAAGAACAATGCGTGAAATAAAAAATATAATATGTAAATATAATTATCTGTATTCCTGGTTTGACTGCGCTGATTTTGATTTATTCTTTAAACTGTCCATCAATAGTCTGACAAAGTGCAGTTCTAAACCAGTTTATGATCATGTGGTGGAGGTCCTCTGCAGGACAGCCTCACCTGTAGCTCAGTGTGAGTGAGTCTGACTCCTCGTTTACGACGACTGACGTGGATTTCTCATGTTTCCAACAGAATATCAGCCACGAACAAACTCGGATCTTACTGCAGATGTGGCTGCACGTCTGAGAGCTTGTTGAAATGAAGAGCTTCAACAAACTCTTTGACATGACTGCGATATTCCACAGTTGATTCTGTTTTTCTGATCAAATTCAGCTGTTCAGTCCGTGTTGAGAATACATCCTGGTTCTTATGATACGTCTACAGGAGGAACACTCAAACACCTCTTTCTGCTTTCTCACATCGGGCCAGACACAAAGACGGATACCAGCGTTGTGTCAGTGACGTGTGAATGAGACGCAGATGAAAACTGTTCGTCCGGCTCGGCGGCAAACATCGCCATCTGTCCCTTCATCTGAGGTCGTATTAGTGTAGTTCACACATGTAGGAATGAAATAAAGAAGATATTGCTGCCACACAGCAGCCGCAGTGATGCAGGCTGCATCTCCTGCCTCACGATGATGAAGAAGACGACCTTCTAACTCTGAACAAAGCCACACGATTGGCTGGACGTGTTTGTGACGAGTTAGCCACCTAGCATGTGATGATGTGTAAATACAGCTGCTTTGAGAGGAAGAGAGACGTCACAAAGGCACTAAAAATATAAACCTGCTATCAGTGTGCACACACACACACACACACACACGTGCACAGCTGTTCTGTAACTAAAATACACACATGCACACACACAGCTGTGTTGTCTTAATGAAAGCTTCAGGATTAGAGAGAGAGGTTTAGAGGCTAATACAAGGCTCTGTCACTGTGGGTGTGTGTGTGTTTATAGATAACAGACGCAAGAGACAGTGTGTATATGCACGTGTGTGTGTGTGTGTGCACAGGACACACACACGTTTAAAACAAAGTGAACGACACTCCAGCGCAGCTGCAACAACTCTCGTCTCAACTCCATCCTGTTCTTCCTGTCTCACATTCCTCTTCTTCTTCTTCATTCTTTCTCTCTCTCTGCAGACACTACCACCCCCCTCTTCCTCTACTTCCTGTTTGAATGTTCTCTCACGCAGACTCAACGTGGGGAAACGCAGCTGTCAGCCCTAACTTTGACTTCACAGACGTGTGACGAAATCACAAGATGATGTGGTCATGATGTCATCCAAGGTTTAGCGGTATAGCACAAATGCTGTGTTTGTGTGTGTGTGTGTGTGTGTGTGTTACCCAGGTCCAGTCCCACAGTGCTGTTCAGTCTGCTGGGTGGGCAGCTCCTGCCCGCCATGCTGTGTGTGCTTCTGGATACGGGAATCTGCAGCATCAGGTCGCTGGTCGACGATGGCTTCTGCCTCACCAGGGCGTTAGTGGGGTACAGGAACTGGGCGTACGACACCGACTGAGACAGACAGAGAGAGAGAGAGATGATGAAGAGATGAATTTATACGATGTGAACAAATGAAACTGTCTGCATGTGTGTTAGCAGTTGAGTGTTTATCTACCCTGCTGTAGGTCTCCAGATGAAAGCCCTCCAGCCCCGGCAGCATCTCCAGGGTGGTGGAGATGTTACCAGACGAGTGCCTCCTCCTGGGGTGGTTTAACATGGGGTCACTGGGGGGAGAGAGAGAGAGAGAGAGAGAGGTAAAGGTGAGTAGAGAACAGAGGCAGCAGGTTTATCAGCAGGAATTTCACAACATGAATCTGACTCCAAAATTCAAAAGCAGTTTCACAACACTAAAATCTTTTACATTATTGTAAATAGAGCAATTAATAAATAATACAAACAAAATGAAACTATACAAATTAGTTTAAAGCTCCTAATGATTTTAGTGACCGCCTGAATTTTCCTCTAGAATGCCATCGTACCAAAACTGAACAGCAAAATCTGACTACAGACTGTAATGAAATATATTGATTATATTCTTGCCCCCCAGAGGATAAACCCCTCTGATTTCAATACCCCCATGACCTTTCCTCAAGGACCTTCAAGACAAAATTTACACTTTTGACCCGTGTGCTTGAACAAGTCTTTCTAATTGTGTGTTGTAATGAACTTTGCAGCCTCTAGGGGCTGCTAGAGGAGCTTTAGGTTCCTAGTCTACTGTGAAGAAAATGGCTATTTTCCATTCATTATTGCCCCGACACGTCCTCCTGCCGGCAGCATTTTAAGGTGATGATAAGGTGACGTGATTCTGAGACATTCCTGTGAGTGACAGGTCAAAGGTCACTTCTCGCCACAGCCACTTGTTGAACTCTCACACTGTCAGACCACAGCGTGACTTACGAGATCATAGTGGAAGTGTGCTGTGTGAGCTCACTTCCTCTTTGGGACGAGAAGACCAATGTTTCAAAAGTGTGTGTATTCATACAATATGGTGTTTTTTATGTGTGTCAGCGTGTGTGTGTGTGTGTGTGTGAGACAACAAAACAAAGAAAGATGGAGCACATTTTGTTTGTGTTTATAATAATCTGTGTGCACATAACAGATTAATTTCTCCGTGTGTGTGTTGTGTGTTGTGAGTGTGACGTGATGATAAGCATGCACAAGGGGGCTGTTGTAGATTACCGTCTGGAACTATGTGTGTGTGAATGGGATAGAGAGAAAGAGATTAGGATAAATTTACATAACTGTTACTCCTCATTTTGATCTGTGTGTTTATCCTGTGTGTGTGTGTGTGTGTGTGTGTGTTTCAGTCAGAGAGAACAGGAGAACAAGATAAGTGTACATTCTGGTCTATGTTTATTTATAAACGTGTCTATAAAGACCTGAGTGTGTATCTATGGGGAGGTTTGTGTGTGATTAAGTCTGTGTGTGTGCGTGTGCACGTGCACGTGTGTGACAAAATGCAGGTCCCCATAATGTAAATTATTAAATCTTAGTATGAAGACTTGGGTTGAAGTTAGGCTTAGGTTATGACTATAGTTAGGTAAGTAGTGGTTATGGTTGGGGTAAGTCTCCAGGAAATGAATGAAAGTCTATGTAATGTCCCCAAAAATGACAGAAACCAGATTGTGTGTGCATATGTGTGTGTGTGTGTGTGTGTGTGTGTGTGTGTGTGTGCACCACCAGCCATAGGTCCTCAGGTCAAATCAGGGGGCTCTGATCACATGGGAAAATCATCCCTATCCTCTCCTCCTTCTTGTTTGTTGTTTGTCAGGAGGTGGTCCTGGCAAACAGCTCTTCCTCCTTTACTCCCTCTCCTCCTCTTCCATAAGCAGCTCCTTCCTCTCTCCTTTTTCTCCGTGAGAAATTTCCCCGCCCCCCATCTTCTTTATAACGCCAGCCCCACATCTTCTCCTAAACTCTTCTCAGACTCTTTCATCCTGTGTGAGTGTGTGTGTGTGTGTGTGTGTGTGCGCGCGCAGGTGTACCTGAGGTAGAAGCTTTCTCCGTAGGGCAGAACAGAGAAGGCAGCACACAGAGATCTCTTAGCACAGATCAGCACGATCCTGAAACACAAACACACACACACATTAGTGGTCATGTGGTAACAACATCTGTCCAGTTAACTCAGCTTTGAGCAGCAGCCTTCCCAACAGCCGGCAAAACAACCATCAAAAATGACCAAACTGACTTCATCTTAGTCATATTGATCCGTTTGATCAGTTCATTCCTTCATACAGGCTGCAACCTACACCTTAAACACAGCAATAAATCTGACTCTGCAGTCCATTTGATCAGTTGAGGCAGCTAAATGCTGCCAGAAAACAGGAGCAGTGCAGCTTGTTTGGAGGTGGTACAGTGTGTGTGTGTGTGTGTGTGCAGGAATGTGAGAGGATGAGGCGTCTGAGCTCAGGTGAGTCAGGTGTGTTGGCTGTCAGACTCAGGTGAATGTAACAGTGAATGTTCAGCCACAGTTATCAGGAAATAAATGCTGCAGCTTCTGGAGAACCAGCAGAGCCCTGACGGTAGCTACGCCTTCACCCTTATAAACTGAATTACACCTTCACCCTGCAGCAGGGATGGATTTAGCCCTGACGGTAGCTACGCCTTCACCCTGCAGCAGGGACTGAGTTAGCCCTGACGGTAGCTACACCTTCACCCTGCAGCAGTGACGGAGTTAGCCCTGACGGTAGCCACGCCTTCATCCTGCAGCAGTGGCGGAGTTAGCCCTGACGGTAGCTACGCCTTCATCCTGCAACAGTGATGGAGTTAGCCCTGACGGTAGCTACGCCTTCACCCTTATAAACTGAATTACACCTTCACCCTGCAGCAGTGACAGAGTTAGCCCTGACGGTAGCTACGCCTTCACCCTTATAAACTGAATTACGCCTTCACCCTGCAGCAGTGACGGAGTTAGCCCTGACGGTAGCTACGCCTTCACCCTTATAAACTGAATTACACCTTCACCCTGCAGCAGTGACAGAGTTAGCCCTGACGGTGGCTACACCTTCACCCTGCAGCAGTGACGGAGTTAGCCCTGACGGTAGCTACGCCTTCACCCTGCAGCAGTGACGGATTTAGCCCTGACGGTGGCTACGCCTTCACCCTTATAAACTGAATTACACCTTCACCCTGCAGCAGTGACAGAGTTAGCCCTGACGGTGGCTACACCTTAACCCTGCAGCAGTGACGGAGTTAGCCCTGACGGTAGCTACGCCTTCACCCTGCAGCAGTGACGGATTTAGCCCTGACGGTGGCTACGCCTTCATCCTGCAGCAGTGACGGATTTAGCCCTGACGGTAGCTACGCCTTCACCCTGCAGCAGTGACAGAGTTAGCCCAGACAGTAGCTAACCTTGAAATCCTTGATCTAATTTGTCGCAGTTATTTATCACTTTGACTCTTTACTGTATATTTATTGCATGTATAACATTTACACTTTTATGGTTTTACTCTTGCGGGACAATTAAAATCAGAACAGAACTAAGCTGATTTAATTCTGATACCAGACTGCAGCCGTAAAACCTCCACTGAACACAGGCGCCTTGATGACTAAGCTAATAGGCAGTATCGCTAATAGCAAGTCAGGTTTATTGTGAAAATCCTGTTTTCCTCAAATTCACACTCAATAAAACTACTGAAAACATCTGAGACGTGGTCGAACCTCACAGTGAGCTCACAATGTCTTTACTGGGCGCAAATAAAACCGGTGGAATAAAACCAGGAAGCCACTCGATGAACAGGTCAAAATATCAAACTTTTCACATTTTAGAAAAGATAATTGAAGGAATAATATCCTCCTCAGCAGGAACTTGAATGTTTTGGCAACACGTTGGAAGACACACTTTAGCAGAGACACTTCTTAATGCCGACGCGTTGTAATGCGCCTCAGTGGAACAAAGACTGTGTGTTTTTCATTGAGGATCCTCTGGAGTATAAACCCCTGTGGACCAGAGACCGGTTTGTGTTTACACTCATTAACTTTGCCTCAGGAACCAAAGAGACTGGAGGACGATTCACAGCGTGCGAAAGCATAAACACACTTATCTCTGAGTTTATCGTGTCTTGATTAATCATTTTCTTATATACACACACTGCTCCTATATTCAGCCACTCGGGGACCTCGAATCATTGACCGTGTGTTTCTCTGACAGCATTAAAACATCACAGCCACAGACTGAGCTCCACAGAGAGCTGAGGTCGACCACAAAAATAACATCCAGTCGATCCTGAGACCGTCAGAGCAGCAACAGGATGAAATGCTCCAATTTCAAATTTAGCCAAATCAAACTAAGACGCAGCCCAGCTCTGCAGTTCATCAAAATACTGGCAGAGTTAGTCGTAAATCTAGTGTTGCATAACCTGGATTTAACAACATGAGCAAATCAAATACTTTAAAGGAACAAACCCTCATGTTAAAACCTGCTGAGGAGGGTTGTGTTGAGTGTGCCCACCTGATCGCCCGGTGTGCTGTCTGCACTCCTACTCGTCACATCCGTGTTGCTTAATTTGGAAAGACGAGTCAAGAGATGGAATTCTAGAAAGGTTTGTGAAAACTTCTCCTCCTGAGGATAACACTGGAGGGATGACGGCGGAGTCCTGAGCGGACCTGATCCTGCTCATCAAGCTAGAGGGGCCACGGCACTTCAGCCTCAGCAGATGTTACAATGAAGATATAAAACCGAGTATAAAGCCGAGTATCTGCTCCTTGATTGGCTGACGGTAAATCCTTTTTTGGAATCAGAGCCGTACCTGCTAAACATGCCTCAGACTATTGATTGAGATGAACTTGTGGTTATTTTTACAGGCATGACCTGATCCTGGTCCAACATACAGCACATTTTAAATGAGAATCCACCTGAGTCGAGGATTCACTATACTGATGATCTCATGTTGTGGCTGGATCTCATCAGGACTCAGGACTCTCATCATAACTGCAGGATTTTAGTGTCAATAAATCATTACTACTTTAATTTGAACACATCCCTAAAATAAGTTGTCTGTGAAACACTGACTGTCCCACGCGCACGCACACACATGCACACACACACACACGCACACACAGCTCGTTCCCTGTGATGCATGGGAAAGTGAAGAGCAGGATGTCACCGGGGAGTTCAGTGGAAACAGCATCACAACAACAGGCTGCGGGAAACGTGACTGATGGGGGACTCTGTACCGTCCACACATCCAGTTATTACCACACATGTCACAACGCTGGGGGCACATTATTCCATGATCACCTAAAAAACAAACACCAGACTAATCCCACAGGGGAGTGCACTCTTGAACCAGGGGCTGTAACATACTGAGCTATGCAAAGACCTGGGGGTAAAAAGTGAGGCCTCCTAAGACGTTTGTGGAAAATTCTGCCATGTTTTTAAAATAAACTCTACATCCATGCAGAAAGCTCAGAGAGGCGAGATAATTCAGCCATGAGAGTGACTGACAGTGACTTTAGGTGATTAGCTTTCTTCTTATCACACAGGATGTGTGCTCTGGAGCTGTGTTTTTTTAACCATTAGCCTACTCAGAAAGTACTGCACCATCAACTGACACGCAAGTGGTACTTTAGATGTTCTAGGATAGTTTTTAAATTAAAAAAGTTGTACACGAGATTTTAGATTTAGTGTTTTACGGGTATATCCACAGTTTTTCTTCAATACACAGCAAATATTTATAGAGGAGAGTGTCAAAAACGATGATGATGACGTTGAAGAGACAGTTTGAGTTCTGTTAAAATATGTACTGATGTTGTCAAAAACAGGAAGCTAGTTTTCTGTAGTGCTTTTTGTAAATGTAAGTTATTTACATCTAAGTGAAACTGCACTACGAAACCTTTGCTGCACTGCCTCTGTTCATGGACATCTACACAGCAATCAGCACATTTTCCTACTGGACTAGTTTTGCTGTGACACTGAAACACTTCTGGAAGCAGGGGCTCACTCTAAGCACGTTTACTGACATACAGATTCATACTTTTTACTGGTGACCCGTTTAAAAATCTCCCACGACCCAACGGAGGGTTACGACCCAGAGATTTAACAGCAGCAGCTCTCCTCTCCTCTCCTCTGTGACGACATGGTGACTTGACTGAACTACAAACAACAGCTCTGCTCCTCTTAACTGGATCTGCCCTCAGTCTATTATTATCTGATTAGTCCTGTGCTCCTTTGACCCGGAGGTCTGATTAATACACCCTGCGAGGAAGGACAAAAATAGGATACAATAGAGGGAGAACTGAAGACAAACTCAACAGCTCAGTTCTCATCCAGCTGCAGAGAAAAGGCTGCAGAGGAATAATAGAAAAATCAGAGTTCTGACACCCAGGAAAAGCATTAATTGACATGATTAGAAACAGAGGATGCACTATTTCAGAGTATTTTTCAGTTGGATGTATTCAGCATATAATAACTCCACAGGGACGGTTAGTGTCAGTCTATTGTAGGGACAACAATGGACTGACTTGGAGAAGATATAGCTCTCAGAATAGCTACAACAGGACCTGACAGCAAATAGCAATGATTCCAGCTCCCTGTGTTTTCACACTACCCTCCACTTGTCACTGGGGGCCTGAACAGGAGGACGAGCTAATGCCCCTGACAACACAGGTCTCAGGTGAGCTGCAAAAAGCTGCCACTCTTTCAAATAGCTGTGTCTCTTTTAATGTCAGTTTACAAAAAGTCCCACTGTCCTGACCTTGCTGTGCTTACATGTTGCTCTCTAACTACACGCTGTGAACAGCAGGGATCAACATGCTGATCAACAGTCTACAATGTGGTGCAATGTAGTGGAACAATGTGATGTGTGCTACTTTCAATTTTACTCATATTACTGGTTTTACTGTTTAACATAAAACTGATATTTCTTCTCCGTAAAACACACTGCTGTGTGTGTGTTTGTGACCCACCTGCTTCCTCTCGTGTCGTACTGTTTCATGTTTTTGATGAAGTGGATCTTCTTGGTGTGTCGAGGTCTGGGAGACCCACCAGAGAGGTTACGAGTCCTACAGGGCGAGACAGACAGACATAAACAGAGATTAACGGATGTAACTCATGAATAAGGACGCCAGAGGACACATTCTCCATTTGAGTAAAACATACATGCACTCACACAAATGGAATAAAATGGTACAGATTAAATTACTGAGCAAATCACAGAAAACCCTGTTGATTTAAGGTGACACTCTGTGTGTGTGTGTGTGTGTGTGTGTGTGTGTGTGTGTGTTATTCATCACTGTCACCTTCTGCCATGACATGGACGTCATCACCATGATGAATGTTTCAGCATATAAAATAAAGTGCTGTACCATAGAAGGCTGTGTATGTACTCATAGAACTGGAGTTACATCCAGTAACTGAAGATGTGACAGTAACATTATGAGCAGTGTATGCTAATTTCTCTGTATTTGGCTGCAAGAACCAACACAAAACACAAAAATTTTATGTTGTTTTGCTGTTTATTTTGCTGGTTAGCTAATACAATTTGGAACTAGCACGTTCTGCAGCTAATGTGGCTTGCTGGAGCACTGTTGACAAATTTACTATTAAGGGACACTGCTGTGTGAATGTTTAGCCTCATTTGAAACCAATTAAATAACCAGAGTAGCAGGTTGGATGTGGGAAAGTGTTGTTCGTGTTGCTTTTCGTGTCGTCTCTCATAGCCAGAGCGAACGTTATCTCCACAGTTCATACTGCAACACAAGCTCAGCTGGTTTTGTTGTTACAGGGAAGCCTCCTCTGCTACATGCTGTGTCAGTAGGGGTGTCTGTTGCTACCGCATGTACATGTACTAGATAGACAGGTCCTGTGGTACACTGTCTGTTGTACTCAGAGGATCAGTGGTTCAATCCCTGGCCCTTGTAGTCTACATGTTAAAGTATCCTTGGACAAGATACTGATCCCCAAATCACTCCCGATACCTGTGCCATCTGTGTTTGAGTGTGCATTAGTGAATCGTGGATGTGGGCTTACACCTCATTTTCATTCCTATTTAGCGCCAATTAACATATTTGCCTTTTCTTTCCTAAGATATATTCTGTTACATTGCTAATAGAGTGAAAAGAGGTAGAATCATGTTTTGAGTGGAGAGTCCCTTTTATTTTTGTAATACCGTGAGACAATACTGCCACGGGAAAAGCAGAAAAAATACTGTGATATAAATTTTAGGTCATATTGCCCACCCCTAGAGTGTTTGTGTGCGTGTGTGGGTGTGCATGTGTGTGTGTGCGCGCATGTTTTCCTGCGGCTGTCTGCTGAAGGTCAGGTTATGAGCCAGGTTGTGTCGGCGTGTCGACCTTGTGGATTAAAACAGGCCCCGACGTGAAACCAGGCCAAGGAGCTCAACTCACTGACATCACAGCAGTTACATAACATTACTGACATTACAGCACAGAGACACCTACACATGTGCCAGCACACACACACACACACACACACACACACACACACACACACACACACACAAAGTAAAATTGCATATTTTGCACAGAGAGAATTTACTGCATTTAATCCACACGCTCACATTTCCATGTAGGGCACAGGCATAATCTCGTGGCACACGAGCAGAGAGCAAACATACACTAACACCACAGACGTTTCTCATATGCTGCTTTGATGTATACAAGAAACCCCTTCTTTGAGCCACTCAAAGAGATTTGCCCAGAATCAAAAACATTTTTTTTTTCCATATTTTTTCCACGTTTTTTTTGTCTTGATGGTGTCACTTTGTCAGCACCATGCAGGAAGCTCCACACCCCCTTTCATCCAAAGCAGAAGCATGCAGTGCACACATGCGTATCTGTACCAGCCAGGTCATACAACGTTTTACACAAAGCCAGTCAAAGCTTCACATTCAGCCATATTTTAACAGAAAGAAAAATGTATTTTCTAACACATAAAGTGCACCTGCTGCTGTTAGGTGTTGACTGATTTATGCATTTTTCATTTTTATAACTCTACACTACGGTTGGGAAATTTCTATTTTCATATCAACCAGTCACAGGTACTCGGGATCACTGATGGCCAACCCGATTGCTGGGGGTGGTGCCGGTAAAAGGAGGTGGAGGGTGCCCACATCAGGCCAGTGAAATACCAGCAGTAATGACTTGGACTGAACATTTTGAATAAACCTTTTTAAAATCTGTGTGTCAGTGCTTGTAGTGTGATATAAGTTACATGTGACATGCAAGTGTCCAATCACAGACACTTATGGTTAAATAATGCTAATGCTGTCGAGTGACGTTCAATAAGTCTTAAAATATACTTGCAGAAGTTGTCAGTGTTACTGAACGAACCGAACACGACAAATATCACAGCATCGTGTCCGTTTAACATCATTGTCTCATCTTTAAAATCACAATCCAAATCATATCCACACGTTAACTAGTTACTCTTATGGAGCCCGGAGCACAGAAAACTGTGACGCAGAGTGCCAGATCCATGGAACAGAGACAACAAACTGGTTTGAAATAAAGCATTTGCTGCTGATTAATGAGGCTCAGCGGGCGTTAGAAACGGCTCTAAACGCACAGCAGGGCGCAGATTATTTTTATAACACCTCAGTTCTGATAGCATGCCAGTTAAAACTGCCTTCAGCGCTGGAAAAACCATCAATCATCCCTTCAATCATCTTACATGATTCCATCACCAATTAGCATAAGCCTACTCTACACTGCACAAGGATAAAAAAAACAGCCTACATTTACTTACTTTCCACAAATGTCCTCACTCTGCAGTTAACAACCTGCTCTGGTCCTCACAAGTACACACACACACACACACACGCACGCACGCACGCACGCACGCACGCACGCACGCACGCACGCACGCACAAACCCAAACCCCAGAGGGAACAGGAACAGTAAGACCCTCTGCAGAGAAACAGAACTGTTACACAACTACACATACATAAATGAACACACATGCATACAATATGGACACACACACACACACACACACACACACACACACACACAGAGCATCTGTCACTGTTTTTTTATGCCTGACCTGCTGATTCCACAACACATGGAGTTTAAATCACTGTTATCACTGGTGCTCACTATCTGAGTGACACACACACACACACACTCACTCACTCACTCACTCACTCACTCACTCACTCACTCACTCACTCACTCACTCACTCACTCACTCACTCACTCACTCACTCACTCACTCACTCACTCGCACGCACGCACGCACGCACACACACACACACACACGCAAAAGCACACACTTCTACTGTCTGTCCTGAGTACTCTTAACAAGGTAGTGAAGCCTATGTTTGAGGGCTGAGAGTTTGTGTGTGTGTGTGAGTGTGTGTGTGTGTGTGTGTGTGTGTGTGTGATGCAGTAGTAACATCTGGGTAGTTACGAGTCTCCTCCTTCAGTCACGTTGATTTTCTGGCTTAAGCAGGAGGTTTTGCCCTCTGCTGGTCCTTTAACATTCCACCCAAAAACACAATTCACACATTTCTCACTGAATCTACTGTTTTAAGTTTTTATGATAGAAATCTCCTTTAAACAGCCGTGCATGATATACTTTCGATTTAGTGCCCATTTAGCTGTTTGAATGAATGTAACAATTCAGTATATTGACGTTACGATATGTTACATTATGGTGGTGTCCTGACTCAATACATTTTCGATGCAGCCACAGAGCGGGGTGACTGAGAATCTGCTTTCCATTTCAGGCTTTTTTTCCTGCTTAGGAAATTCCTGAGCAGCAGCCTGGAACCAGACTCCTGCAGCACTTTCGGTCGGAGAATTTTCACTCTGGGTCGATTCTTTGACGAACCCCGTCAGTTGTGGGGAGCGGCGTTTGCTTGGATACATGAGGACGTGATGCTAAGTGTCGAGCTTTATCTTATTAGTCTGAAGTGAAAGCGTACAGTCGCTGTTTATTGGCTGCGATCAGCACATGGTTTATGCACCCGATATGTCACCAGTCACACCATCACTATGACGACCTGTGATGCTCAGGGTTTGGATCAGGACAGGTGTGAGCACAGCGTCGGCATGTGGTGAGGTCTGCCGGACGGTGATGACTTTGAGTGAGCACGTGAGTCTGAGTTGTTCTTTGGTGGTAATACTCTGTTAGAGTGCTGCCTCTGCACTGAATTCCTGCACAGAGCAGAGCCTCAGTAACCCCCAAAATCATCAACTGACAGTCAGCAGTCTGAAACATCACCATGTGAACATCAGATTTCTTTCTTTCTTTTCCTGACTCTGTGTGGGTCACTGTCAGCCTTCTGGGACATCTGTATGGAAACAGAGCTCAGCATCCATTGAAACACTACACCAGGCATGTCAAACTCATTCCATAAAGGGCCTTGTGGCTGCAGGTTTTCGTTCCAACCAAGGAGGAGAACACCTGGCTGGACTCAATTAATCAGCTGATCTCAGTCTTCAGCTGATAACTAAGTGATCCCTTGATGTTGATTGGTTGGCCTGGTGTGCTCCTCCTTGGTTGGAACAAAAACCTGCAGCCACACGGCCCTTTATGGAATCAGTTTGACATGCCTGCACTACACCCGTCAGATCTGGACATACACTGAACACCAGGAACAGTACACAGACGATGTCAGCAGTGTCTCAGCAGTCAGAAATGGATTTGAAGCGCAGATGTTAAAGACGCTGATCAGTCAGCTTCCTCTGGATAAAAGTAAAGATTAAAAGTAAGAATATCCAGAGCACAACGGTCTCAGCTGTCACTTCTCCAGTATTATTAAACCAGAGAGTCTATTTCCAATAATTCTAACTTTAGTATCTACTGTAACCACGGTCACATGATGGAGTCATCTCAGCATCACATTTCCACGGGAACCATCGTTCTGGAATGTTTGGGAATGTTACTATTGTGTGGGAATGGAATGAGCCCATTGGCCGATACCCATGCCAGATGATGATGATGATGATGATGATGATGATGATGATGATGATGATGATGATGATGATGATGATGATGATGATGATGATGATGACAGTGGCTGGTGTTTAAGATAAAGGCTAATATAGCTACAAGCATCGACACAGTGATGCATTTAGGGTCATCAGAGGCCGATTAGTGCACCTCGGCCTCTGCTGAAGTGCCTTTGAGCAGGACACTGATCCTCTGTATGAGAGCAGATTCTAACTCACAGTTCATATTAAACAAACCAACACAAGCAAACATTAAAATTTATGTACAGACTTAATTTTGCCAAGGGAAACCAGCCAACGTACACATTCTCACGCAAACAGCAGATTGTTCATTGATAAATGTTAAATAGGATTTTTCATCATTTGTTTCTTTGTAAAGCCTTTAGCTTGGATTTTATGCATCGACGTGAACCTTTGCATACGTTGAATGTTGTGTGGACACCAGCAGCCACACAAGACTTTGACACAATAATAACCTCAGAGGAAATTCTGATTTAAACCAGGAATTATCTGACAAAAGTACACAACAAATCTAATGAGACGTTCAATGACAAATTCAGGAACTTGGCAGTTTTTTAACGCTGGACGCTGCAGACACATTTAGGTCTGAACGGTGTGATCCGCAGCCTCACTGAAGAGGTGACATGGCAGAATAATGAGCAGTGACTAACTCTGGAGCCAACTCATCTCATAATTGGCATCTATAAATAACAATTAGGACTTAACAACTTGTTTGACTGGACCACAAACAAACCCTGCACATGATTATGATCATGAAGTTCTTCCGCAGGCGTGTGACTGACATTTAACAGGATATGTTAATTACAGCAAACGCTTCACTGTCACGATAAACTTCCCTGTTAGTTATCTTTACGATATTTCCTGAGCTCGGAGGCGTCTGTGGAAAACGCTGCAGTCATAAACATCAACAATATGTGGGCACCGGTGCGAGAGCCGACTCCAGTTCTCTCCCAGTCTTTCTAAATCTGTCCCAGTATCTGAGCCGTGGATCTGCAGACTCATTATCACAACAGTCTGACCAGTGGCCCATTTCCATGGGAACCAGCCGGCTACATCTCTCTGGGATGTCGTGGAAAGTTTCCCTTCATGGGAACGGAAAAATCCAGTTTCCCTCGCTGCTGAGGATGACGATGAGTGTTTAGACAAAGATACATGCTGGCTGCATGTTCACAAATATCCCGAGGGTTCGGGTGAGCTGCGTGAACTTCGCTGTCTCGATGATGAGACACGAAGGAGACGGAACCAGTGACGCTACAGCATGAGTCCATCCGTCACTCCTCCCATCGCTACAGCAAAGATCATTTTCTAGATGATCCTGAACGTTTGGACGTTCAGCCAAAAACAAACTCACATGTGTACACATGATCTACTTTTCGGCCTGGGAGGATTGTCTGAGAATGTGACATTATTCTGAACATGTTTTTAGCTCTGTGACATTAAACTAAAGGCCGAACAGCCAAAGCAGAACGGCGAAGCTTTTCTGCACCGCGGTCACATCAAGTTTGGCTGATGCTCTTCACCACAGAAACAGATAAGAGCTTCAGACTCTCTGCAAATATTTCTGTTGCTGTGTAACAACGAATAGGAGAAAGAAAGAATGAATATATGAATAAATGAGTGAAAACAGCAGGTTTTCTTTATCTGACCACTGCAGTGAGACGGAGCCGGAAGGCCTTCAGTGCCCTGCTGAAGAGTTTGTGGTGGCCGATCACGCAGGACGCTGCTGAGCCACAAACCCCCCCACTGCTACTTGAGGACAAGTTTGAGGTCCACTTCATGAAAGTAATTCCATGTTTTGCTATTTTATGCCTCTTCTCCACTGCAGTTTTGAGGCAAATATTGTATTTTTTTACTCAGCTACATTTATCTGACAGCTTTAGTTACTTTGCCACTCAAAATTAATCAACATATAATCAACAGATTAATTAAACTGGATTATGATCGATTAAGCTACCCAGCAGACTATGAAGTAGTTAGAATTAGCAGCAACATTACAATGGTGCGTACACGTTAATGCATCCACACTTGTTTTGAGTAATTTGTGATGCTGGTGCTTTTACTAAAGCAACATTCTGAACGCAGAACTTCACTTAGTTAAGAAAGAAAGTGAATATTTAATCGGCTCTACTGTATGTGTCAGAAGTGCAGCATGACGTGACATTCAGACTGAAATGACCTTCAAACGCCACAGCTCACACAGGAAACAGTGATCCTGCAGGTCGGGGCAGAGAAGCAGTCGCGGGCCTGTTTTTGGGGACTGTAATGATGGATTTGTCTGGGACGCAGAGTCATTTGTCCAGTTTGAGTCATGAACAACACCAGAGTCACACTATTAATAGCTGCTATCATTTTAGCTTAAAATAAGCCAGTGCAAACACAGTCAGAACACTAAATGCTTAAAATAGTACCACAATGATTTCTCTTGGATGTCTTTTATTCTGTACTTCTTTGGCTTGATCTCAGCTTTCAGTCAGTCCTTTTTTATTAAAACATTTTGTTCCCTTTTTCTCTGTTCATGTGCTGAATTTTCCATTTTCTTCCTTCACATAAATCCTCATTTCGCTCGTTCGTGTTCTCGGTCTCTTCGTTCCTTCTGTCTCTACTGTGATTCTGTCATTTTATTATTTATTTGCACAGAAAAAAAAGGACTGATCACACACATAAACTGTTTGCCAAATATTTAGCTGTTAGCTATTAGCTTCCATTTCAGGTTCTATTCTATTCTATTTCTAAAAACCAAAATGTGCCTTGAGTAAGTGTCGGGCGGTTCTGGCCTCCCCATCGTCCATTATTTCCTGATAATGTACACCTTAACGGGCACTATTCTGCTTATATTACGGTCACTTGCCAAAGTAAAAAAAGTCTCAGTTCTACAGAATTTTCCATTTTGTGCTTCCTCTTCATCGTTCTAAACATGAAAAACTTGTCTTCTTCCACCGCAGGAGGGCTGAATCAAAGGCGGCTGACTTTCCAGGGGCTTTTTCAGTCCTGACTGATGGTGGCGAGTCCCAGGTATTTAACCGCTGTGGGGTCGTTATCATGGTCGCTGATACTATTTGGGTCAACAGAGCTCCTGGCTGTGTAACGGCTGTCGTTAGAGCCACTGGAGTCACCTGAGGCCAAGTGTGAACGAAAGTCATTGGGGTTTGTCAAATGAGGCCAAGTGTGAACGGGTGTTAAATCTCCCGGGAAAGGATGAACAGCACTGCAGGTGCAGGATAAGGGGGTGTCATAGTCACTTTTACCACAGCCTTTTTAAAAGGAGATCATTAAACTGAATTTCTTTGCTGACAGCATCAGCCTGAATGTCCTGACTTGAAACTGCAGGGAAGGTCAAAGATGGCCTGTAACTGTAACTGAGCCTTTATCTCAAAAAGGGTAAAAGTGCCATCGAAGTCTTTTTCTAAGCCGGGAAAAACTTTAAATCAATTCAAGATGCAGATGAAGACAGATTCCTCTCTGGCTGACGGTGGCGTTGCACTGAAAACTGTCCTGACCACACGGCTGTCTCTGCCCTGCTGCGTCCTGATTCGCCCTCCAGGATCAATGATGTTTGCTTTTGTTGCATCCTGATGGACGAGCTGACAGCTGCTTCCTCCTCACATACAGCTTCCACTGATCAGAGGCAGAGTGGCTTAGCTCAAAATAGACTACACACACACACGCGCGCACACACACGCACACACACGCCAACACGCACGCACGCACGCACGCACGCACGCACGCACGCACGCACGCACGCACGCACGCACGCACGCACGCACGCACGCACACACACACACACACACACACACACACACACACACACACACACACACACACACACACACACACACACACACACACACACACACACACACACACACACACACTCCTAATCTGTCTCAGCAGATCTCTTGGGACAGAATCAGTATTGATTCTTAAGGTCGTCCATGTCTTCTGTTTTACATTTCTGTCTTTGTGCTCATACTCACACACCGATCAAAAACACTGTTTCCCTCCACCGTGTTCAAATCCAGTTCAGTCCTCCCTGATCTGAAGTGTGTTTGCAGTCAGTTTTGACCAAATCTTCGAATCCCAAATTTTAAACATTTGAGCATCATTCTTCTTCTTGGATTACAACGTCACTGCCAGAAACGTAGAGGAACAATGTACTAAGACAAGATGGTTGTTGGAAAAGAACAGTGAAGTTAAGTCTCCTGAAATTGTACATTTCTCTGCCTCTGTACCTCTCTTTCTGTCTGATCACAGAGGCTTTCAAATCACACACACACACACACACACACACGCACAAACACACACACACACACACACAGCTGTACTTAAATACCTCCCACCATACTAAATCTCTGCCACACACGTACACACTGTCAGTGACCAACCACCAACCATAGATTAAATGTTCTGTTGTCTAAATCCTCACACACACACACACACACAAACACACACACACACACACACACACAAGGCCACAGTGTATAAGGACAGTCTGTCCACACCTCTGACATTGACGGACGGCTGCTGGACATTCCACAGATTATACCACATGAACCTCTGACTAAGCAACACACACACACACACACGCACACGCACACACACACGCACATGCACGCGCACACACACACACATACACGCACACACACGCACACACACGCACACACAGCAGGCCTGTTGTGCATCTTACATCACCAGATTAACAGACTCCTCCTGCTTCTTCTTCTGTCTGATGCACTGAAAGAAATCCTTCATTTCTTATGCCCCCTTTTTTCCGTCCTCACCAAACAACTGCATAAAACCTGAAACAGCCAGAGTCATTTACAGCGGACGGCCGCGGAGGAGGTTCTACCTGTGATTTCCACGCTGCAGAAAACATGGGCGGAATTGAAGAATTGGATTTTTTAAGCAAAATCAGCTTTATTGTGCAAAAAATATCACGGAATCTGCCAAAATGCAGACAAAAATTATATAAATCATGGTTTTTCATACAGTTATATGTGTTTATTCACAGCCCTTAAGATGGATGAATAGACAAAACCTGTGTTGCTTTGCTTTGGTGTCACACGCATGCACACATGTACACACAGAGTCATATCAGAGTTTGTTGAAGCTCAGACAGACGTTCGACAGACTCTCAGAAGTGCAACCACATCAGCTTTCTGCACAGACTCAGATATGAAAAAGCTACGTCTGTTTCTGGTCAAGCTCTGTAAACAAGGAGGAGCTTTGGAGGAACATGAGGGTGGCCTCCATCAGACCCACTTATCCACTGTGTCAGAGATACACATGGAGGTTGTCCTGCACAAGTGCAACGTTGTGTTACATCACATCCACTGACATTCATTTAATTCGTAAGATTTTCTTGTTGAATTGTTGAAATTTTCTCCACCCACCACATGATTAGACACACGTAATCTGGAAAAAGTTAAACAGATTTCAGGGGGCACTATCATCCCTGAATGCTTTTGAATGCTGCCGTTTGAACAGAATGGCGCAGAACTTGACAAAATATCGACGGCCTCGTTCACTCCAACACGCCACGTTACTGGTTTCCGTCCGTATTTTTGCTGGACACGTTCTGGTGAGTTCACTGGCGCTGCTGTGTGTTACTGACGCCAAACTAAGCCGTGTGCATGCCCAGAGTACCTTTGATGGATTCATGTGCATAATCCAGCTCTGCTAATGTGGTTGCCCCCGCTCTGATTATAATCCTAATATGATGTAACCTGGTTAAGGTGTTTATATGACAGACCAGATGAATTAATGTGGTTATAATGGAATTACCAGAGTTAATGTAAACACAATGTATGAATATGAAGCATCTTTGGAGAATGATGTGATAGGTCAGCTGACGTCTTTCAAATAATGATAATGATGCGAGTCCTGTGATCATATGTGTGTGTGTGTGTGTGTGAGTGTGTGTGTGGAAGGAGAAAAGTAACATACGGAGTCTGACAGCAGACACCTGGATTGCTTGACTGCCTATAAGAACAGGCCCACTCAGAGTCCACGGCCATATTTGTCTGAACCACTTTCCAGCCACTCGCGCTCCTTTGAAATGATTTGTGATTTGTCAAACAACAGATGAGAACGAAGAAGAGATTAAACAGCAGCTTTAGTTTTTTACTGTGCAGTGCGAACAGAGTGAGCTCAGAAAACGACCTGGAAAGGTTGAAGGTGGGGGGTGTTTTCTGATTTATCCACATTAGTGAGGACACAGTCTGAAGGAACTGAACAGACTGAAACAAAGAGAGAAGTCGTGTGTGTGTGTTCAGGGTGTGGAGGGGTGTGGGGTTCAGCTCTGTTTTCACTGGAGAGGCATGCATGTTTAGACACACACACACACACACACACACACACACACACACACACACACACACACGATGTCAACCAGATTACGCCTCCTTTTTGGGCTCTGTGTGTTTGTGTGTGTGTGTGTGTGTGTGTTAGTCCACGGGGTGTGTCTAATCAGTGCTGCTGCTGAATCTGATAAGTTTTCTGCTTCAGGCAACATATTCAGCATGAAGTTTTGGGAACAAGGCAGCTCAGTGCTCCAAGTTACATTCAGTCGAGGGGGTTGGTGTGTGTGTGTGTGTGTGTGTGTGTGTGTGTGTGTGTGTGTGTGTGTGTGAGTGAGTGAGTGAGTGAGAGGCAAAAAAGGGCAAAATCAAGACTAAATGTATCTGCTTATATATGAGTATGAGTTTATATGTTCCTCGCCCTAATCAGACAGGTAGGACACAGGTACTGTCACAGTAGGGATGCACGATAACTGTTTTTTAAAACCGATACCGATAACCGATAACACACACATATACCTAACATCATGACATCAATACCACGAACAAAACCAAAAACAGTTTTGACTCTTTAGATGAAGAGATATTTATTTTTCCAATGAAAAACTATTGGTAAGCCTCTCAAACATGTTCTTAAAGCTATCAAACAAACCTATTTGATATCTCACATCAATTTAAATAAGATGCATTACTGACTGATATAAAAAATAAAGGCCCCTTGAAATGATACAAATACATGCATCAGGATTACAAACTGAAAAAGTGCATTCCAGAAGTTTACAAAAATAAATATACATAGAAAATTAATGCACTGGCACAAGTTAGATTGAAACATTTCTATTTAAACAAAGTGAAAAAGTGCATTTCTCAATGACAACAAAGATAATGCACAGTGCATATCGTACTGACAGGAATTAGAAGACGGCACTCTTAAATACTCAATTCTGATTGGTCAATCGCGAAAATTCAGCGGTGTTCCTAACAGTCAGACTAAAGGGGGAATCCCTTAATGTACCAAGCTCAACAACAAATCGCCAGCTGATTTGAGAGGCAAAATATGGAGCAAAGCAGAAATCAGCTGATGCAGGACTTTTATCCATCAATACGAAAAAATAGCAGTAAACCAAACTCCAGCTCCGTCTCTCTCAGGTCTGGGATATCCCATCACTTCTCCACATTTGACATGATTTCGCTGAATATCTGTAAAGAAATAAGTTTTCCTGCCTGCCGTCCTGCGCACAGTGAGAGGCGGTTGCTACGCAACGTACGTGTTTACATCAAACTGTGACATCACACACTGTGACATCACACACTGTGACATCACAGTGACATCACACACTAACATCACAGTGACATCAGAGATAACACAGTGACATCACACAGTGACATCACACTGACATCACCATGTCAGTGACATCACACTGTGACATGACACGTTGACGTCACGCTGTGACATGACATGCTGACGTCACATCACACGGTGACATCACAAACTGACGTCACACGGTGACATCACAAACTGACATCACACACTGAAGTCACACTCTGACAGCTGGCCAAAACAACAACAAACGGCTGCGCGTCCACGAGTAAACGGTAACTGGTGGTGTTCTTGTGGACGATGTTCATCGATGACGACAGAGGAGGAATGCCTCTGTTGCTCAGAGTGGGACTTGCGGCCAGGAGATACGCGTTTGTTGTTGTTTGGCCAGCTGTTCCTCTCTCTGCCTCCGCATCCTCCTTTCAACAAGCTCCTCGTCCGTGTACTCCGGCTCAAAGCGGTGAGGACGTCCATCGTAAACAAAGTCATCGTCCACCACCTCAGAGTCGGAAAAATATTCATCCATTTTGTGAAGAATAACAGTCGCAAACTACAGCTAAACTAGCCGACCGCCGCAGAGTTACGTGTTTACTTTCAGAGCCGCTGCACAGTGAGAGCGGTGACAGGCAAGAGTAGACTCATTAAATCAATAAAATATGTTTTAATCACTATTTTGTGTCACACTATTGAATGCTTTAGTAATAAGCCGTGTTCTAAGCGGGATAACGTATAGTGAGCAGTTTCCTACGGAGAAGCGTCGCGTCGGGCTTCTGTGTCATCCTGAAGGAAGATACATGATCCCTTACTCAGACTGATCTATGTAAACAAACTGAAGAAGGGCAGTCCATAAGAAGTCAAGCACCATCATGTCCATGATTAAATCTTCAATAACCTCAGCCCGTGGGTCATCTTTGGCAAATTTCTTGGATTTTTCGAAAGCCTCGCCGACGCGTAAGTCCCGGTGGCTTCTTTGCAGCTGGCCTGCTAACGTTAGCGTCTTTAGCAGGCCGGCCGTCCTCATACGCTTTCCAAACTCCGTCAAAGCGGTTGTTACGTTTCAGGTGACTGACCAGGTTTGAAGGATTAAAGCTCGTGCCATTTCTCGCTCCGCGTGGAACTCGCTTGGAACATTTGTTACGAATAAACAGCGAACAATCTTCTTCGGAAACTCTGAAGAAGTCTGAACTCTGTTTTCATAAGCACGCTGTGCTGCATGCTGCATTCAAGGTGTCACGTACATTCCCCCGTTCCCTCGTTTGCCAGTCGTTCTTTCGGCCTATTTAAGTTCATGTCTCTATTTTTTGTGTGTAACATGTGAAAAATTGAATGTTAATTCAAGTCAGCAACTAGCAAAATTATGACCGAGTTAACGAGTTGTTTTCTGGCATGAGGGGGTATTCTTGATTTTTCCCAGTGAGAAAGAGTTTTTCGGATTATGCCAACGTCACCTGAACGCAGCATTCACTGCAGGCCATTCGGGTCTCATAGTGGGAGCGAGGCACTGCCATGCTGACAAAAACACATATGTTATCGGGGCTGTTCGTCATGATATCGGACTTATCGGAATGACGTCATAATTTCCTGTTATCGGCCCGATAACTATCGGCCCAATAATTATCGTGCATCCCTATGTCACAGTCAAGTGGTAATTTGATTGGGTCATGATGGTCTCATTCGGACATTTCAGCATTGTTTTAGCATGAAAATGGTAAAACCTTGATAACAAATATTAATACAACATTTCAGCAGCTTTAGTCGTCTAAATGATCAGCATCAACCTTCAGCATACGGTGTATCTGTGAGAAGGAAACCAAAGACAGAGAGAGAGACAGACAGATGGAAAACGTAAGAAAGGCCGATTAACACCGAGGTCAAGTTTGAACAACCAAACCCGAAAAGTCTTGTTTTGTTTTTAACTTTTAGGCAGGAACATCATGAGAAAACACACACATCAAGAACGAAGAACACAGAGAGCCAACTGGAACCACAAACATCGCTTCACATCTGGAATGAACAATCTACTGTTTCAATCTGTCCCTTTTTACAAAGATCCACCGACGTACCTGTATTTATTCTACACACACACACACACACACACACACACACTACATTACATCAGTAATTTACTCTCGATGGGAAGCTTTAATGCACTTACAGTAGAGTAACGAGTTGCCATCGAGTTGAATAACGTTAACTCCACTTCACCTGTCCTGCCCTCTGCTCTGCTCCATATATCTCTACAGTAATACAGGGTCAGCAGGCAGGCTAGTCTGGTCAGCTAATCAGGATCAGAGCACCAGAGCACACAGCTTCAGTTTCTCATGCGGTGGGTATTTACTGAGAAGCTCAGTCATGCTGACTAGAGTTGGGTGATGTTAAAATATTCCACCTGGGCACCGTCAGCTCACTGACAATATATTCATGCAATATTCACCCCTGATTGCAATTCTGTCTGGCAATAAAAAAAACCTTTGACACATATCAAGCAGATGCTGCAAATAAACAAAATTAGCTCAGGGAGTCTTCTTGGGCTGACGTCTTCCGAAAAAATACCAAATCCTAATCTAAACCAAGGGCAACCCTCATTAATCAGTCTACGTCACTCCATGAGGTCATTCAGGAAACACCTGACCCTTCCAGGAGGAGGTCCAGCCAAACTGACCTGAGTATCCTCACCTGGCTGACAGGTAGGTTTCCCGCTGGCACTGCAACTGACCTGATGTGTAAGACACAGATTAGCCTTAGACTGATACAAACAACCTTCAGTGTGACCTCGTTTTTTTCATTAAGACACAACAACTAATAATACAGCTGCACAATGCACATGGCTTCCTACACGCCATCCACATGGCGGCCGTGTGAAACAGGACCCGTCCTCATTTCCTCCAAGAGCTGAGCTTTATTTCATGGAAGAAAATTGCTTGTTGATGTTCGCAAAGTGAGGTGATCCACTTCTGCAATCGAACGCTGTGCAAAACGCTGACGTTCGTTAACATTGGTCAAGTCAAGCTTTGCATGACAATTAAATGCCTCCTGTAATTAATGTGACAATCAATGCTAACAATGCATATGCTCCAATCTTAAATACTTATTATATCTAATTATATATGAGTTCCAAAAGAGGCGTAGCAGTGGAAGGTTTATCTGAGTCTGAGAGGACAGATGAGATCCTGTTAACTGACTCAGAATAGCTGCGTGGTGCGGAAACAAACCGAGCCAAGTCATGGTGGGGAATCCTCGGCGTCACGGCTGGTTTTGTCACACAGATTGCGTTGACACTGCAGCTGAATAAAGCTAAATCCAGCCAACACTGATCAGAGGAGCCATTAACTCTGCAAAGTTCAAACACAGGTTGATTACTGAGGACTTGACCTGACATCTTAATTAGAGTGTGAATGCAGTGAAGCTGAGAAGAAGAACTCTTTTCCAATACAGAATATAATTACTATGAAAACTATGAGAAGAAGTCTGTGAGCTCTGGCGTCACCAACAAAGAGGCGCAGTGAGATTCACCATCTCCATCAGTGGAACAAATCTGATCAGAGAAGAGGAACATACTGCAAACACAGTGAAGCAGGAGAAACAGTCAGCACTGCACGGCCAGCAGTATGAGACTAATAATGTACAATCCACTGACAACCGGTAAAATCAGAAAAAACTGAAGGTCCAGCATACAGGATCCTCTTCCACAGAGTCCACCAGTCGCCCAGAACAGACAAACTGCACAGCCACCACAGGGCAGGGCAGGGCCACGTCAGGTGTATTCAGTTTGAACCTCCCTGCTGGATACCACTAAACCCCACACCCTGGACCTTTAACGTGGAAGTGTGTCGATTTCACGCATCAAAGTCTGTTCACGGGCGTTGAGGAGTACCTCTGCATGCATGTGAAAAAAGTGATAAAGCCTTTCGTGGCTCCAGAAGGAGCTGCGTGAGGTCTGATAGATTGCCTCAAGTGATGTCACTTGAGTTAGCAGAGTTAGAAAGAAGTGAACTAGCCAGGCCTCTGTAGCTCTGCTGAGGCTAGCAGCTCCATTAGCCACTCCTAGCATGACATACCCAAATCTCCAACCAAACAGTACTAAATACTCTTCTAAGCCCGACCTGCTAAGAAACTATAATCAATGTTAGAATTACAAAAACATGCTTCTGGGTGAAGAGAAGACAAACTTCACCTAACATTAGATCAAGCAGCCGTGACATTACAAGTTGACTACTTCAGCTTGAATTTGTGTCAATGTCAGAAAACAATGCAGTGTTTCTGCTATCAGGTCCATTAAAGGATAACTTTTGTTTTTTACAACCTGGACCTTATTTCTAGCATTAAATATGACCATTTACTCACCCAGACAACTTTGGTGGCATTTGGAGTCGTTTTGAAGAAATTAGCCCCAGAGGAGCGGCGCGTATATCCGTATAATGCGAGTACTCGGGGCATCCATGCGCAGCCTCTATAAACGCATAATCTGCGGCGAAACTTGTTCATATTCCAATATTTAGTTCTGATATGCTGGTGCTATTCCCCTCTGAGCCGGCGGTCGGCTAGTTTAGCCGTAGTTTGGCACAGCTATGGTTTGTTATTGCGTATTAGTAGCCGACCGCCGCAGAGTCAGCCGTGTTGCGGCTGGCTGCTCGCAGCGCGCAGCGTTCGGTAATGACATCATCCACGTCAGAGGTAGTTCTCTAGAGACGCCGGATGTTGATAACATGCCACCACGGGCTAACTCAGTATTTGGAGCCACAGCATGGTCTCATGTTATATTACACAAAAATGCTTCCAAAAAGTTCCACACATGTGAAGTAAAGAGATTTTCAATTTGGGAAAAACAGCACTGGGTCAGTACCTGGTGCCCGAGCTCAGGTATCTGAATCTGTATCCACACACACACATACATGATATAACTGACAGCCAACCAGCTCGCTCCAAACACCCACCCACCCCATCATCTCTTTTCTAATGCTGTCTTACCAGCACTGGATTCTGGGTAGGCTAACACACACAAGCTTCTCAAAGCCATTCAGTGGCCCTGCTCTGTGTTTCTGCTACTGGACTTGTAAGGACCAGTCTGAGTTTTAGACCTTCAGAATGAGGAGAGTCACATCCCACCTGTTCCACCAGCTGTCTGAGAGCTATGACTCAGGTTTAGGCCAAAGTTAGAGTAAGGATTGAGTTTAGGCATGGAGTTTGTATCACTGTTAAGGTTTGGGAAATGCATTACATCACCGCATCCTCACTCTGAGTGCTGTATAAACATGTGTGTGTGTGTGTTTGAGGCTGTGTAGACAACTCTTGAATGTTTAATGTTCAGTTTAGTAGAAACATCTCATTGTCCCAAATTCTACAATCAGACACAGAACAACAGTGGAAAACATCCTGTCGGCCTCCTGAACTGTGAAGTTTCTTTCTCCAGCGCTTCTCTCACACATCAAACCATTACATAACACCGTCAGGCTTCTTGTAAAGTAAGAATCAGGGGAAATGATGCTACCTCTGCTGCTCTTTTTCACTTTAAAATGCACCGACATGTCACAATAAAACATGCAGATTCACTCAACTGAGGTGGAGATGCTGAAGCTCGCGCAGAAGCAGAAGCAGAAGCAGAACATCTCTTTGGACACGGTGAAGGTGAGGAAACTGTAACCAACTGCAATCACAAGTGCAATCCCTGCAGCAGCGTGGACGCCACCAGCCAAGTGTCCTCACTCACTGTATATAAAAGCGTCTGTTAAACAGCTAAACTGTTGATATGTGTCAGTGTGTGTGTGTGTGTGTGTGTGTGTGTGTTCATGAGCAGGCTAATGAAGCTGTTGGCTGGCTGGTTAGTTGGCTGGCAGCACTTCACACACTGAGCCAGACAGAGAGGCTAAACAGAGCGTGACTGATGATCGTATCTGACGACGGCCAACTTCATCACACCAGGAAGTGTGTAGGTGAGGAGAAGGCCTCACCTACACAGCCTCTTCGGTCCCAGCGAGCGCAGGAAACTCTACATTAATGTGTTTAACATGTCCCGAATCACTTTCAGCCTATAACCAGCTGCAACTGGGTTCTTGCAGTAGCAAACAGTGTCACTGTTCACTGGCAGAAACGCCAACATATATCAGCTCGACCTTCTCAAAGTGGAATTTAAGTTTGTTTGTCTTTTAGGATATTAAACAAAATTAAAGCCACAACCAACAAAAGTCCATAATCAATTAATGTAGCCATTATTTTCAACTCAAATTCATCGACCGTTTTGTCTGTAAACTGTCAGAAAATAGCAAAAAAACTACTTTTATAACTTTCCACCACATGGGTTGATGGATTAAAATGGCAACACCGAAAGATATTCGGTTTCCTGTTATTTATGAGAAAGAAAAGCAGCAAATCCTCACATTTGAGAAGCTACAACCAGAAAATGTTTGCCATTAATTGATTAGTTAATGGACAGAAAGCTAAATAACTATTTTCATTAATTAGCGTTCAACATTTATCTTATTTATTGAGCAGAAATGCAGAAAATTCTCTGGTTCTAGTTTCTCAAGTGTGACGATTTGCTGCTTTTCTCACTTTTATAACCCTGTACATTGAATATACTGAATATATTTGGGTGTTGGACTGTTGGACAAAACACGGAATATAAAAACATCAGTTTATCTTTTTTTAAATCCATTGCTAGATTAATCAATGACGAAAACAATGAGTTTGCAAAGTCTACTTGTCACAAACTAATACCTAGTGTGTAAATTACAATCCGTCGTACAAACACCGACAACAACCATGTTGGCATGACACACAACGAAATACTGTATGTGCAGCATCACAATAACTAAACCAAATCAAGCCGTCCACAGCGGGCGCTGTGGATGACGGCTGGTGGTTAGTGCAGCAGTCTGACTGATGAGCTCTTATCCGCTGGTAATTTCCCGGCCTGTTGTTAGGTGTAAATGGGTTAAGCTGTGTTTATCGCTGCAGGGCTGACATTCTCTGGGTTTGATATGCTGCCAACACGGTGACGAAGCCGATCCATCCATCAGCACTCACACAAGCACAGCATGAGTAAGCTTCACACACACACACACACACACACACACACACACACACACACACACACACACACACACACACACACACACACTTCCTTATAAAACCACATGCACACACTAAGTATTGAGAAATTCATCTCTTACTCTTTTCCTGCTGCATCTTTCTGTCCTCAACATTTCTGTGTCTGTCTGTTTCTGAAAGTCTCCCTCTCTCAGCACAGACAATCCAAACTAATCCTAAGTAACAGTCGTAAAAGCCCAAATGAAAAGGATTCTGGGTTACTGTGCCACAGAAAACAGCTTGACTTCATGTCGTCTGTTTGTGGTTTTTAACCGTCCCCGGGTTCGCTTCCCCTCGACAAAGCCACAAGCTACAACATTTTGAATGGTGTTCGACTGCAAGTGCAACCTGAGAATAAACCTATGTTTGGATTTCTTTCATGATACACTTTTTAATGTCAGAGATACCAACAATCCTACAGTTCAAAAAGGAGCTTGTGTTTGAGCTTTAAAGGGGGATTCAAACTCTGTACCTGCAGATTCTGTTCAGCCAAATATAGTACATGTAAATATCAATACTGATGCTATTTTTATTTTAGACATAATAAACTTCACTTCATCAGCATAGCCTGAAATGACCACGGTGGATAGGCATTCTTTGAATCTTTTCTGAAGTATTGATACTGACACTAAAACAATACTTTTTAACATTGTGTTTGAAGAGTATAAACAAAGCATCTGACAAAAGCTTTTATTAGCATCAGAATGTAACAATAGCTTTAATGATGAAGAAATGCCACATTCTCCATTTCACGATTCGCAAATATGAGGATGTTTTACATCATTGTCAGCGGGTTTTCCTTGATTTTCAGACCCTTGGTCAGAAATGAACACTTTGAAGACTTCGTTTTAGGAGATGAGATGTTCTTATTTTCTGAGATTTAAAGGATAACTTTGGTTTTTTACAACCTGGACCTTATTTGTAGCATTAAATACGACCATTTACTCCCCCAGACAACTTTGGTGGCATTTGGAGTCGTTTTGAAGAAATTAGCCCCAGAGGAGCGGCGCGTATATCCGTATAATGCGAGTACTCGGGGCATCCATGCGCAGCCTCTATATAACACATAATCTGCAGAAACTCGTTCATATTCCAATATTTAGTTATGATATGTTGGTGCTATTCCCCTCTGAGCCGGCGGTCGGCTAGTTTAGCTGTAGTTTGGCACAGCTATGGTTCGTTATTGCGTATTCGTAGCCAACCGCCGTAGAGTCAGCCGTGTTGTGGCTGGCTGCTCGCAGCGCGCGGCGTTCGGTAATGACATCATCCACATCAGAGGTAGTTCTCTAGAGACGCCGGATGTTGATAACATGCCACCACGGGCTCAGAGGGGAATAGCACCAGCACATCAGAACTAAATATTGGAATATGAACGAGTTTCTGCAGATTATGCGTTATATAGAGGCTGCGCATGGATGCCCCGAGTACTCGCATTATACGGATATACGCGCCGCTCCTCTGGGGCTAATTTCGTCAAAACGACTCCAAATGCCACCAAAGTTGTCTGGGGGAGTAAATGGTCGTATTTAATGCTACAAACAAGGTCCAGGTTGTAAAAAACCAAAGTTATCCTTTAATAGACTAATAAAAGATTAATAAAAAACTCACTAGATTAACCAAAACATGGAAATAACTGTCTAACTAAGTACACAATAAAGTCCTACAAGACCAAAAGACTCTCAGTGCCAACAGTTTTCAATACCCATAAACACAACATAGTGGGACAGCAGCCCCCGGCCCCAAGCCCACAGAGTCACCTTTAACAAAGGCCGACATGAACACCTGAAATTTTCTTGCAGCTACTAAGAAATACAGGTGCTCCTGAACTTTAAATAATCCACACCACCGCCTCCCAATGTCAAGGGCCATTAGTCATGTAATTCATAAGATCTTCTGAGGAGCAGTCACCTGAGCCTGTGTGGGCTGTAAGACATGACTCAGTACATTTACATTCCTACAGCAAACAGTCTGAGCTCAGTCTTACCTCCAGGCAGGGAGGAAACAGTGACAGAGCAGCGTTGCATCACGACCAGTGACACACCAGGGACAAAATGACTCAAATTCACGAGAACTACGCCACCAACACGAAGGGGAACCGGGGGCTGCTTGCAGCATCAAACCCGGTGTCAGCTTGTGTGCACAGTGTGAACGCTCTGAACCAAAGTTAAACTGGACCACACAGTTCAGCTGCTGCACACCTTTTCACACGTGTGATCCAATGACAACATTCTCCTCCCACAAACTTTCAGGTAACGTTGAGACATTCAAGCTAACCGGGATGTTTACCGGGGAATGCCGGGGCATGCTCGGCCGATGGACGAACACAAACACAGCCGTGCGTGTCTCACCTCTGCCGCGGCTCCGAGGACACCGAGTTGCAGCTCTGAACTGACAGCAGCGTGGAAGACTTCCGCGGTCCCAGCGGCGACGGCAGCAGGCTGGTGTTCGAGGGGGACGGCGAGAGCAGGTTACTGTTCCCCGGCGAGGGGAACGAGCCTCTGCGACACTCCAGCAGCACCTCCGCGCTCCCCACGTCGTTGAACCCCGTGTCCGACGGCAGGACGAGGATGGGCGGTACGGTGAGGAGTCCTGTCCTCGGTGCCAGGGGGGGATTGACGTTCCCGCAGCTCCGGGACCCTGCCAAGCTGGAGAATGTCCCGTAGCTGCTATTGTTACCCAGCTCTGGGGACAACCCGGCCGCCGCAGAGCCGGAGTCGGCTCCCTCCAAGTCGGTATCTTTGTGTTGGCGACTTCCTACATTTTCGGCTGAATTACTCTGGACTGGCCGTCCGTCCAGCGAGATGTTACTGAGAAACAAAAGCGCAGCTTGTCTCCGGCGAGAGTTCTCCCGGTTCCTCCGACTGTGTTCCCGGTTACTGTGCGGTTTTTTGCCGCTAACTGCGGCCGTTATCGCGGCGCTGGGCTGGCCGCAGGCAGCCGCCGCCGCCATGGTCTCCGTCCCACTGAGGAAGTCAACTGGAGGATCAGCTCGAGACCTGCAACTGTCAAATCCCTTTTACCCGGCGCGAGACAGCTTTACGCCTTCCTTAGCTCTCATTGGCTCAGACGGCAATACGTAATGACGTATGGCGTCACAGCCGTCAGGGAGGCGTTGGCCTCGCTGCAAACTACATACTGTTACAAAAATGTAAATATACTGGCCGTACATGGTAGAATAGAGACATTCACTAATATTTGTATTATTTATCTTAAAGCTTTGTTTCAAATTACAAATTAATCCGCGCATTTAAATGACGTAAAAGGCTGTTTTTTCTCTATGAGCTCAAACTTCTTCCTAAAGCTATAAAAACTTTAATAAAAAGCATTTTTTTCCTTTTCTTTTTTTCACAATAACTGTACACGTTTTTTCCATCTCTGTAGGCTCTTTGCAGGCCTCCACAAATGGTGATTATTAGTAATACAAGCATGTGCAGTAGTGGTAGTAGTATAAAGCAGTAGTCTGTAGTCTTTTTCATATAAGAAAGTCAGGAAGTGTATTCTTTTACCACTTAGCATCAGAGACTGTACTTATTTGAAATGTTTTTTTCAATACTTTTCAGAAGTCTAACAGAGCGACACTCCTTGTTCGTCATTTGCTACAAATTGTATTTATCAGTGACTGTTTGGAAGTTCCCGTTCTGGTGAAATGTCTGGTTTTAATTATGGTTTAGACTTGTTGTTATGGTGGCCAGTTGGGAACTAGTGTCTGTACTTGTTTTGCCTGTGCATCGTGTTAATTCACTGTAACTCTCTGCTATTGTTCAGCCACGAAGGGCAGATAAAAATTAGCTTTAAATCATATTTAGTGAAATCAATGTCTTGATTTTTTCACTGTTAAATAATCATGAAAGTAAATAATAAAAGATTCCTGTTCTATTACTATAAGATAAGATAAGATAAAACTTTATTTAACCCCAGCCAAGGGAATTTGGGCATTACAATAGCGTGCAATAGCAGTGGGAAGAAAAATAGCAACAGAGATAGAGAAATTAAAAATAACTGAACACTATGGTTCCAAGCTGTATATTATATTTCTTTTCATATCATTTAGGTGGTGTTGCTTTTCTCTTAATATTTTCTGCAGGGTCTGTGTAATCCCTCTGTGCATCTGTGGAATATCAGGGCTGCTGAGGCATTAGCTGAGCTGTCACAGTGGCTTTGATTGGCTGTTGGCACTTTGTTATGAAACCTCAGTGGATTTTCTGCTCCGATCCCTGCAGTGACACCAACACCGGGCTGACTGGCACCCGGCCGGCTCAGCAGGACGACCGCACTGTGTAGTATGACTGTTAACCTGCTAAATTTAACCTGTAGGACACACCACACAGTAATCCTTACAGGTTTGGAGTCTGTTATTGTACACTCACCCCCTAATCCCCTACATCTGCAGAGCAACAAATGAACTACAACTGACCCTCCAGCTCAGCTGGTGCAACAGCAGGATGGAATTCCAACAGTGACATCACTTAATTCTGTTTGATCTGTCCAGAATTCTTTTTTTTTTATTTGCATGATGTCACGTCTTATTATAGATTATAATGTGTTTAATGCCTGTGTGAAGAAGTTGGTTCGGGGCTCATCAAGCAGGAGTAATATTTTCAAAATATAAACTTTTCTAAATGATCAAACATAAAACATTAACAGAAAATACATTTTTACTATAATACTTGTGTAGTTCATCTGAAACTAGATATAAATATTAATAATATTTTTCTTATTTATCAAATTTATACACAAATAAAAAATGTGCTGAGTCTATTAAACTGTAGAAAGTAATATTTGGATTGGACAGGAATAGTTAACATTGATCCATCATAATGCAAAGCTGCATGTTAGGAATAGAGGAAGGGATTGTGTGTGTGTGTGTGCCTGTGTGTGTTTGTGTGTGTCAGTAGGATGATGGTAATGATGTGACAGTAAATGCAGCCACATGGATGATTGCAGAGGTTACAGAGCTGTAATCTGATGATGAGGATCAAGTTTGTACAATGTGTCTGCTGCCGCTGACACACACACACGCACACACACACATACACACACACACACACAGCAACATGGCCCTAAAACTACAGTTTAACGGGCGAAAGCAACCTCAGAGCTTATCTCCTGTCCTGATAACAGAACTGAACATTATCTGCGTTCCTGGTGTCATTTTGACTTATACGAACTCTAATCATGACCTCTGACCTTCAGAGGCAGAACAAGAAGTGGTGAAATTATTGCTGTTTGCCTGCAGTGAGCCCCGACATGATGCCTCCCTCCAACACAAAAGAGCACTTTTCATCATTTTGCAGGGTTGTGAAGCCTCGGAAAGCTTCGACAAAGCAGATTTAAGTATTTTGATTTTTTGGGATGTTCATGTAAATCTGTTTCATCCTGGTGACGGAGAAGTTTTCTGCCTCCCTCTGTCTCTCTCCATGCAGGTATCCCGTTTGAATCATCGTGTTTTTATCTGTACCGTTAAATGTGTTTGTGTCTGCTTGCTATAAAATACATGCACACAGTGTTGGTCTGTTATGTAACGAGAGCGAGGAGATGAACATGACTCGGGTGAAGCCCACGGCCGCGCTGACTCTCCCTCTCTGATGTTCAGTGAGGCTGGCAGAGGAGAGGACTGTGGGGCAGAGAAGCAGTGCATCATGGGAAGGTCATAATGCTGCCAGGATAACGGGTCAATACGGCAATGAGATAGATAGATAGATAGATAGATAGATAGATAGATAGAGATTTTTTTGTCAAACTCCTGCATACCTCATCTTTGATACTTAATTAGTGATTTATTTACAACCATCTATCTATCTATCTATCTATCTATAATAATAATAATAATAATAATAATAAAGGAGTCTTCACTCAGTTGAAGGGACGTAAATCAGCTCTTTTATCCTCAGTTGCCTCCATGTGGTGACTGTCAGGTATTACACCCCTACAGAAAACACCATCAAACAGCAGCTTTGTAAATTAAATTTTGAAAAAGTATTTTTTTTTTTAAACAAATTAGATATAATTGCAAATTGGTATACAGAGAGTCATTTATTCAGTGCTGTTGAAGCACCGCTGGTGATTACGTTTTAGAAATTGAAGGACAGTAATGAATCTGAAAATATCCGAGCTTTCTTTTTGTATCTTTGATAAGGTTGAGATATTCAGACTGAGACCTCATTTATTCCGGCTCATTTTGGCACAAATCAGCATATAAACTCTAATCATGGCCTTTGGACGGTGAAGCCTGAAGGACAAAACGCTCCTGCTCTGTCTGGAAATGTCTGCTTTTCCTTTTTTTGTGTGTGTTTTATAATGATCAGATTGAGATTTCTGTTTTAAATAAAAACCACAGGCAGTAAATTATTAATTAAATTAAAATTTGCATTGTTAAATCCTAGTTTTTTATTTTTCTGTGCATGTACTGTACGATACAACGAAAAAGAAATTACATGAATGAATTAAACAGTTTTGGTTTCCTGTAGAGTAACCTTCTTTCCAGGCTGCCTCTGTCAGACAGTTTACTTTTGCTGTTTATTGGTCCAGCAAAGCAGAGAAGGTGCTGTGTCGCTCAGGTGCACGTGAGCTGATTTAAAGTTGAAACAGTGAGGAATGACGCTCTCTGTTCCCCTCCATCACAGGTAGTAGTCCTCCTCCTCGATGTCTCCGTGTGTGTCCTGGAAGCCGAGCGCCTGGATGTCGTGGGTGATGTCGCTGATGCGTCGGTTGAATTCCTGAGACCCTGAGGCCAGAGAGCCGTTGTCATACCTGCTGGGGGGAAAAACAGGTGATCAAAATGCTGCTTCATCTCTGACTTCCTGCGTATTCCAACGTGCAGGTGAAGAGAACTGAAAAAGAAAAAGACAACTGAGATGTATTTTTGTGGACAACTAGTGGACCACGTGGACTCAACCTGGACTGGATTTGCATCAAAACCTAAGAAACATGACAGCTACTTTAACTCTACGATAACTTTTCCAGGCTATAGTCACACCCTTGCTGTCCAGTGAAAAGCTCGTACCTCCAGATGTGTTGATGCTGAATGTTTGTGATGAACTGAAGGATGAAGTTTTCCTTCATGTCTTCTTCAGCTAAATAAACTGTTTAAAAAGCCTCTTGGATCAGCTGAAGATGCATCGTCACAAAGCTGAAAACAGGCTGTTTTTCTGAGATACAAGGTTCTCACAGGACAAACATATGATGATCTTATAGAATATGATGCATCGCTGTAGATTAAACCAGCCAACAGGATATAAAGTAGTTCAAACGAGCTCAACCTGAAACATCTGCAGCAGGAATATTAATCCACAAACATCAGAGATGATGAGAAACACCGACAGGAACATTTTACTGATACATGATGACTTTTACTTTAAGGACTTTTAACTTTAACTTTTAGTTTTTTTGTATTTTTTCTGTAGAACTTTGTCATTTTTTGTTGCTCCAAATATGAATGCAGCGTAATATCATTGAACCACAGGCTGGTGCTCTTCAGTGGTATTAAAAACTAAACGCATCACATCAGTCAGCTCTGATGGAATGTGAGACGTGGGTGTGATGTCTACACAGGCCTGTAAGAGCTGAGTGTCCTGACCTACATACCCTCTCATGGCCGTAGCCGACATGTTGCTCATGCTGCGTTTGATGCGTCCGAAGCTGTCGGTTAAAATCCCTCCCTCCCGGATCCCGATGCTCTCCAGGAAACTCTCAAACACCCCAACGTCTTTGTCTGGGATGAACGGCCGCATGCCTGGACACAAAGGTCACGAGTCGGGTGTTCATGATAGATAAAAACACCTGTTCTTGTTCTGCATGGTGTTTATCACTATCAGACAGAAGAATTAACAGATGAAGGACGGAAAGTTAAATCATTACAAGATTTCTACTATTGTTCAGTTTTTGTTCAAATTAATCAATTAACTGATTGAAAGAAAATGAATTGCCATCTATTTAATTATTAATTAATTGTTTCAGATGTTTTTTAGGTAAGAATATTTAACTTTTTCTGGTTCCAGCTTCTTAAATGTGAGGATTTGCTGCTTTTCTTTGTAATTTCTGAGAGTAAATGAAGTCTGGACTGTTGGCTGGTAGCAGATTAATCAATAATGAATATAATGAATAGGTGCAGCGTTCATTACAGGCTCATATGATGCACCACCTGACGGTTCAAAACAATGTGTTCTTCTAGAAATACAGCTATAATTATAACTGTAAAAGTAAAAATTAATTATGTGATGGCTGATGATTAATTATGGGGATATCAAGAGTCTGTTTAATTTATTATAATTAAATAAATACTGACAACAATACATTTAGCACTTTTATGATTTGCCAACATTCAGGCAGAGTTCTGTTTATGTGTGTGATGATTTTACATTTTACGATCAAAGTTACATTGGTGGAAAATAACTAAGTACATTTACTCAGGGTACTTACTTTAACTACTACTTTATGCTTTTACACTGCACTTCAGAGGTAAACACTGTACTTCTTACTCCAGACACAACATTTAAACATATTTAAATGGTTTAAACTCTTTGAAACTTTTACTTCAGTGACATTTTGAATGCAGTACTTTTACTTGGAACAGTGTGTCCTAACACGGTGTCTCTACTTCTCCTTGTGTAACAGATTTTGAATACTTCTTCCACCAAGTTTTACAGTGCAGTGCACACTGCAGTGCTGTCTTCTGCAGTTATTCTTTTATCTGCCTTAATGAGTCAACGTGGGATAAATGATGCACAAAGAAACCTCGTGGTAAACTTTGATTTACCAAAGAGGAGAAGAAGAAGAGGAAGAAATGAAGGAGGTGGGGCTTTGAACAGACACACACTGTACACACACAACTTAGTACACACACACAGGCTTGAATGTACTGTAAAAGTGCAGATGTTGTGCTTTTGTGTGTCAGTATAAAATGAGGGAAGACAAAGAAGGAAATGAACCTGCATGAACTCTGCGCTTAAACTTCAGCCTGTGTGCTTCAAAGTGTCTCAGTCAGTTCACTGTTTGTCTGCTTTCTTCCTCCGAAACCTTTAATAACAATGATTCTACACGAGCAGGCTGAGTATTAACACCAACCTCTCTGTCAGCCTGTCTGTCTCTCTGTCTGTCTCTCTCTAACAGGAAGTTATGGTTTCCTCGGTGGAAGTGGGTCAGAGCTGAAGTTGTTGTGGTAAACACGTGATGGAGAAACTCACACATACAGTAAAGTCATGCACTCATACACACACACACAGTATGAACAGTAGCTTTTGGTTTGCCGCAGAGTTTCAGTCAGTTCATGAACTCTATGTATATGTGTGTGTGTGTGTGTGTCTCACTCTCTCTCCCTGTCTGTCTCTGTGTCTCTCACCCAGCAGCAGGAACTTGCGGTTGTCTCCGTATAGCTGCAGCAGCTCGGAGCAGAAGTAGTCGATGTTTGACCCCAGTCTATATTCCCTCAGCAGCACCGCAAAGTGCTGCAACTCCACCGGACTCAGCTTGTTACGCAGCTGCACGCACACACACACACACGCACACACACAGACTCAGAGGAGCACACAAAACTACAGATAATATTTCTTCATTTGTTTTGATGCAGTCAGTAAAAGGTTGCTAACTGATCGCTAAACCCTTAAGTCAAAGTTTTGCTCGTGGACAATTAGCTTGCTGGCTTTTTCTCCCTGTTTTAATCACTAATTATTAAATGAAATGATGTACAAACGTGAGAACGAAATTCCAGAAAGAATAGACTGCGAGTAAAACATGTTTCGCAACGATGTGAGGATGAATTTCCTGCAGTGTTTGTATTATCAGTAACGATGGCAGTTCATGCTAACGTTAGCTTAGCTGGGAGGTAAATAAGGTAATCAACTGAATTCTGGTGGCTCACTTAAAGCTGTTTCACACACTCTCATTTACTATAATTAATATTTGCTAGCTTGTGAGCAAAGATTTATTAGTTGCTGTTAACTGCATAAAGTAATTGCTCGTTAGCTAGCATCAGCTGGGTTTCCATCCAAATGAAAAGCCAATTTCAATCGAATTTCAAAGAAATCTGCAAAAGAAACGAATGCTTCTTTCCATCCACGACTGTTATGCGATTATTAGGTGTCGGTTCATTGAGATGAGCAGTAGGTGGCGCCAATTGGAAAACCATTACACCACTGCAGAAGAATAGAGCGCATCAAGGTAAAGTAATTAATGCCGTTGCCGTTTCCATTGATCTTCTCTAATGTGATACTTCAAAATGCGCATAGAAACATGTTGATGGGAAAGCGGCTTATAACTCACTCAGTAACGAGTTTGTGGGAATACAATTTGCATACAAATATCAGTGTAGCATATTCCTGTTTTAGGCAGCAGTCACAGGAGATATTGCTCTTCCTTTTGCTCTCTGTGACCTGTGGGAGTAAAACTGTGTTCGTATTGCTACAGCAGCTAATATCCATAATTCAATATACAGTATCTGGAGGTTCATGGTGGCAAATCTTACTGGCTGACGTATGTTTATAGTCCACGTACACACACACACTCACAGTGATCATGTACTCCTGCATCAGCAGCAGGGCGGGGTTACTGTCTCCTCCGTCGCTGACTGAAGCCAGGCTGCGATGGGAGTCCTGCAGTGAGACAGATGAACTCTCACTGTATGTCTCACTGTAGTAGAGCTCAAAGGCATCCTGGGAGCCATCACTGAGAGAGAGACAGTGAGAGAGAGAGACAGAACATTACCATCACCTAACACAGACAGACTAATGGATAGACGGATGGATGGATGTGTTTGGTTTATAGTCGCTACCAGCCAACAGCTGCTGATCAAATGTCAATCACTCAATTAGTTCTCATCTCCTCTGCAGCTACAGTCGTCTAAAAAGTATGTAAGTAAGTCTTCTTTCTCATCTTTCCTCGATATTTCTCAGTATTTAATGTTTATAAAAGTCATTGTCACTGAATGATCAATCGTACAGGATTCCGGTCCTCTGGGCTTTTATTTTGAAGTGGCTCATACAATCTTCCACAATAAAATGAACCTCAAACTGCATTTTGTGTTTGGACATCACAACCAATCCCATAACTAGGGCAGCTGGTAATGAGATTATTTTATGCAGAGAAACTCTGTTAGAAAAGAAATGTCCAAATGTTCAAGAGGTTTTGTGAGCTGATGACAGGCTGTATTCATGTTAACGGTTAAAACCTCAATCAGGGACAAATGCTACTCACTATGAGCTGCAGCAGCTAAACTCTGGATCATAACTGTAGGACATGTCAGTTAGACAGCTGTCACCTGCAGACAGACAGACAGACAGACAGACAGAGCATTCAATGTATAGTTTACTGTTCACAGCACCCACAGGTTAGTCTAACAAGTACATACAAATTTCAAATTAAGAGCTCATTTTAAATGGTTTAAAATCCCTACAAATCTTTTCTTTGCTCTACTTTTGACATGCAGACAGCCGGTGTGTCACTCACTCCTCTGCAGCCAATAGCGGTCCGGCATGGAGTGGTGAAAGCCCGCTCTGTCGACACACTCGATGGTCTGATGGCCGTAAATGATCTGGAACATCTGACAGATCAGAGAACAGTACTCCTCTGCAGCATCCTGCATGAACACACACATCAGTTACCACATCAGTGACATCAGTGACCTGCTCTGACATCACGGCCCGTCGACTTCCAGCACGGAGAGAAAACGCTCTTATTACTTTTTCTTAATCTTTCTACAGTGCGAGCGGCTTCACTGCGGCAGTTGTTAGCGTCTCGTTCATGGTGCAACAGTAAAAAGTGTGAAGGTTTGAACCAGGAACCACCTGAAGCCGAGCCAGCGGTCTGTTGTCGTGATGAAACACGAGCGGAGTCTGTGAGCTTCATCTGAGCCAGTTAAACAATGACACACTAACGCTGCCAATCCAAACAAATTATCGCTCCAAGGACGAGAATAACAATGGCTGAGGATCACACACACACACAAACGCACACACACGCACGCACACGCAAATTAAATGACAAAGCTACTCTGCTGTAAATGTGATGTAATGCTTCTGGTTATGCAACAATGCAGAGTCTGAGTACGAGTGTGAGTGTGTGTGTGTGTGTGTGTGTGTGTGTGTGTGTGTGTGTGTGTGTGTTTATGAGCGTGTGTGCGTGTGTGTGTGTGGATGAATGAGCATCATCAGTATTGGCCTACTTTCCACAGCTCCGACACGAGATCCAAACGATTAGTGAACCCAGAGAAAGAGCTTTCTCCCTGGCTCATCTCTCCTCACTGTTGTTTTCTGTCTGGAGTCTGAACATCTGACTGAGCTGAATGTCCACACTGATGTTTACAAGTTAGCAACTCTGAGCACGCACACACACACACACACACACACACACACACACACACACATACACACACACACACACACACACACACAGATCCAGGGACGCTGATTGTGCTTGGTCCAACATTTTAGTACACAGTGAAAGACTAGCTCAACCACTACAGCATCCATTTTTATGCAGTTTGGATGAGCCGTAATGATGAGATGATGTGATCGTTGACTTGCCATGTAGCGCCACCAACAGGTCAAAACACCAAAGCTAAAAACAATATTCCTGACATCTACACTTTGGTTTAAAAGTGACTTCAATATGCTTATTTGCCTTCTCTCCGAGAGTGAGATGAGTTGTCTCATTTTTTTCTGTTCAGTCTGGAGCCGGAGTCCAGATGAGGTTAGCCTAGTTTAGCAGACTGAAAACCATGAGGTATCAGCTAGGTTGTCTTTATCCAAAGTAAAACACACACCACGAAGTTCACCAGTTAAAACATTACAAACAAACACATCTTGTTTGTTTGATACATGCACAAAAGGAAATCTATAAATGACCATTTTTGGAGTCTTTTCACGCTTTGGACAGAGTCAGGCTAGCTGTTTCTCCCTGCTTTCAGTCTTTATGCTAAGCTAGGCTTTCTTTCTTTTGTTTGCCCTTTTGCCTCTATTGGACAGCGCTGCTGAAGACGGACAAGAAAGGGTGGAGGCGGGGTGGCAGGCAGCAAAGAGCCCCAGGTTGTAAGCATGCAGCCTCAGTACCTGTGGCTGCACAGCTAGCATTGCTAGCATTGTGCACCGCTAAGCTAGGCTAACTGGAACACATATTTCTGTGTATTGTTCACTTAATCTAACAGAGGTGGTGTTCCAGCCACCTTAGCAGTGAATGTTTTGTGTGGCATTAAAAGGCTCATCGTTACCTTACATTATGCTAGGTTGCGTAAAGCTACATTACGTTACCCTAGCTTGATTACATCCAGTGCATTTTCCTTCCAAGCAAAAAAAAATCTATCCAAGATGTGTGCTGATATTTCAGAATTAATTTAGACCTTTTCCTAGGAAGTGGTTGAATGTTAGCTTAGCTGCTGTCTTGTAGCTAATAGGTTATCAATTACAATCCTTTACCTTGAAATATGGAACAATGACACTGCAGGTTTTCACTCTCAATTGTTTTTTCAATCAGGAAGTGGTAAAGTGATAACAGTTTGTCAGATTCGCTAATCGCTGTGCTTAATTTGTAACCTGGAGCACAGCACTGACAGCATTTGAGCTTCCCGCCATGAACATCTGAAGAAAATGGCCGCCGTGTGAATGTGGTCTCTTCCTTTCCTCGTTCTCCTGGAGATTTAAAACTGCTATACGGTGTGCTTTAAATCATGGACCACATAAGTTTGCAAAAGCCTGAATTGGAGTTAAGAAGTCTAGTGTGGCATCAGTTTGTGATGCGGTTCAGGTGACCCACCCTGTTCTCCACAGCCAGGATGACCAGGTTGCAGTAGGCATCGGGGCAGGGTGTCGGCTCCAGCGGGTTGTGGTTCCTCCTCTCCCAGCTGCCGTAGCTCTTCCCCCGCTCCCAGCTTCCTGTGCAGGCCTGCCGCCGCTCCCAGCTCCCCCCGCCGCCGCCGCCTCCTCCCGCGCTGCCTCCTCCCCTCCTCTCCCAGCTTCCGCCTCCTCCACCGCCACCTCCCCCATGCCTCCTCTCCCAGCTCCCTCCGCCGCCTCCTCCTGCTCCCACCCCCCAGCTCCCGCTCATGGGTCTTGCTCTGCGGTTCTCCCAGCTCCCTCCTGTTTTGCGGGTTTGCTGCCTCCTCTCCCAGCTCCCTCCCACTCTCTTCCTCTCTAAGCTCCCTCCTCCTCCTCGCTCCCCCCCTCCTCCACCACCCCCTCCGCCTCCTCTCTCCACATTCTGGTTTTTGTCGTGGTTACTCCTCGACAGTGAGGGCCTCCAGTCCACTCCACAGATGGTGTGCCGTCGCTCCATTGTGCCCCCTGCAGGCCGAGGGTCGGCATTGCAGCTCATGGTTTGACGGCGGCCATCTATACCTGTTGGCTTTTTCCTGTCCAGGCTGTCGTCCCCGGCAACCACTGTATCCACGTTCAGACCTGTGGGATGGGTTTTAGAAAGTAGTAGAAGAAGAGGAGACGGTCCATCGTCCCTTAGTTCACTCCCACGAAATCAAAACCAGATAAACACACACAAAAAAAACAGTTAATGATCATCAATCGTTAGCTAAACACCACCGAACAGCGACTGTCCAGCTGTAGCTCTAGAGTGGAAAGCTTGAGGGACATAGCAACTGTAACTAAGGAGGCTGGGGCTTAACTAACGGGCAATTTAAGTTGTTTCAGGTAGTCTCATTTTTAGAAAATCAATGAGAACGGTTGGTTGTTTTGACCCATAATTATAATGTCCCCTTTTGGCCCACAAAAATACCCGATTTCAATCTCAGATTACTGTTCTTATCTTATTGTTTTTGACAATGACGATGGAAAAAGCACCCGTTATATACAAGCAACAACAACATTACCGTAACCAAACTGCTTTTGTTGCTTATGCTTCAATGGGACTATTTTTTTGACATTTTACTAATATATCAGAGACATTTTCAACGGTTTTTGGAGATTTTAGTAATATTGTCCAGACTATGGTGTCAAATGTTCCCTCAATCACTGCTTTCCAGTGACTTGAACGTGGTACAAAAATGGAGCGCTGTGAACCAAGCAGCAAGAAGTGCCAAACACTGCAGTTCCTCAAATGGCCACTTGAGGCTGACTCCAAAAGCAAGCCAGTTTCCTCCATATTAACCAACTTTACAGCAGAAGTGTTCACAGCCTGGTACAAAAAACGGTTTTGGTCTCTATATCTACTTTACTCGTTCATGACAACTGTACTCACTAGTTTAAATTATATTAAGGTTTAAAGTTCTGGATAATTATCTGCATGGCTGCTTTGCATGACAGCTAGCTGAGTTATTATTTATAAAAGCTTTATTCAATATTTATTCAATACTTATGAATTTTATTTTGCCACCTGAGAACTGAATCATCTACACCACTATTGTTCACTAAGTCTGACCCACAGGTGAGTCCTCACCTGTCTTGAGGACCAGCAGGTGCAGTGCGTCGTCCCTCAGGTAGGAGGCAGCAGCGATCTCATGCGTGGGAATCCTCACCAGCAGCTTCTCGTTGTCCCTCCAGGTGAGCAGCAGACAGCGAGCAGACAGACTCAGGATGCAGTCCTGGTCCACGCTGGTCTTCAGCGGCAGCACCTTCAGCTGCTGCGGAGCGTCACACACACACACACACACACACACACACACACACACACACACACACACACACACGCGTGATCTCAGGTTATTGATTAATGAGTCAGACGCATGAAAGACGATGAACACTGACATCGTCTCATTAGAGGTTTAATGATTATTGATCAAAGATAAAGTAGTAATATAGAGAAAAGTGTTTGCCGCTGTTACTGCCTATTGATTACTAAACCTGAGAGAGTTTAGTCAATAATACGTTACTGTTTCCTAACTTTGGCTGTGATCAATTACTTAAAGATGATTGATTATCAATCCTGTAAGTGATTGAATCCAGTAAGTGAGACTGGGTATTGATTAGTATAAAAGTTAAAGATTAATAAATTAGTTATTAATTAGTTATTGTAACTAAATAAGTTATTGACTGATTATAGATTGATTGGTAATAATTATCCTCAGTGATTAAGACATGATTAGACATGTCATTGATTACTAGTTATATACAAACCGTGGATTTGATTATTTTTAGATTTGGTTATTGATTGTTGTTAATCACTAACTGTTATTGATACATCAGCAGTGATTATTCATAATTTCTTATTGGTTACTAACCCTGGCTGTGTCCAGTAGCTGTAGGAGCTCATCTCTGCTGGAGGGGTTAAGTGAAACCGACACCCAGGTCAGGTGACCAAGGAACTAAGATGAGAGGTCAAAGGTCAAGCATCTGGTTATGTCATGAAGTCAGTGGTGTGAAGATTTTGTTCTATTGTTCTGGATTTCAGGTTCTACCTTGACCTCCTTCTCTACGTAGTCGAAGATGAGCCTCTCCGGGTGGATGAGGTAGTCCGGGGGGTAGAGAGGGACGGTGTGCAGCGGGCGGCGGTAGACGCTGCCTCGATCCACCTGCCTGCGACCAGATTTTGACCAGACGAGCCGCTTGATGGGAGAGACGAAACCCTGGAGAGAGAAGAAGAGAAATAAAAGAATCCCATCACATGATCACATGATCCAACGCTCGTCCACAGTGATTACCACTGAAGTTTCTCTGTATATTCATGGTCCCGAGAAGACGAAGACTAATGATCCTGCTGATGCAGCGACCTTCGCTCTGGCGCCACCGTGAGGCCAAATGTTGCACACAAAAAAGTCTCACCTGTCAACACTGCAAGTAAATATTCTTCTTCATTCCTGCTCCCCGGAGGATGAACCCTGTCGACTTTAATGACAGCATGGCCGTCCCTCTAGCGCTACTATGGGGCAAACTTTAAATTTAAACCTCCGCTGCTGGAAAGTCTCTAAGAATGACTAAATCATCAGAATGTGTGTTTATTTCGTCCCAGCTCCCTCTGATCACGTCTCTGAACTCCGGTCGGGATGTTTTGGGTTTGAATTCGAACCAGAATTTCGTCGACGACGGTTAGTTTCTGTTTACATCCGTGCCTCAGCATGTGTGTGAATCGATGCAATACATCCCCTCGGCTGTTCCAGCAGTGACTGACAGGTGAGGAGTGATCTCTGACAGCTTCCTGCTGAGACTCACTGACAGCACAGCGACACACACACCAACACACTGATAAACTGTGGCTTGAAGGCATACACACACACACACACACACACACACACAGAGAATGAAATGTAAAATTAGCATGTCAAGAATCAGAAACCTGTCTTGTCTTTCTGAATAATAACAAGGACAGATCTGTATATCAGAATGAGGCTGATTTCTGGTGCACATCTCTGCAGTCAGCTGAATTTAATTGTAAAGAGAAAGCCTGGATGGTTTTAATGAGTTTTGTTCTTCCTCTTGTTCCAGTGCTCCTTTGAGGGGACAAAGAGTGAAATAATTGGATTTTTTAATGAATGTGCTTTAATGTAACAACCTGCACAGGTCGGACCAAGGTGCTATGGAGCTAATTAATACTTTTTTTGCTTTTTGAGTCTGTATTTTTCTTCAAACTCTCCCGTTTTAAGGAATATTTCCTCTTTTCTTATGCTGTTTTACTTTTAGATAACAGGAGGCAGCCGTCTGGGAGATGCTTCTTATCGCTGAGAGCACATCAATCACCAGGTGTTGAGCTGCAGTTTGAAGGCCTCGTCACACCACAGAGTCTAAGAGGTCTAAGAGCTAGCTAAATTGCTAATTGTCGGTTGTTATGTAGTTAGCTTGTTAGCATCATCACTCGCCGAACACTAAATTCATGTAGTTTATATGAAAGTAACAAAAAAAAAAGTACAGCACTCCTCAGACTGTCCTCAAACCAGTCCTCTTTTGTGGAGGGTCAATACAACTGGGTGTCTCCTGCCCCCACAGAGGTCAGAACTGTCAAGAGACAGTTTGCTATTGGTCAACAGAGTCCACCTCATCAGCTCCTCATTGATTTTGCTCCAAAATGTGATTTTAAAAGCTGTTGTGACGGGATGTGAAGCCCGTGGGCTTGTCAGAGGACACTGAAAAGGAGCTACAGTAAGACTTTACCCAGGTTCATGTGGTTTATCTTTAGAAACTGAAACAACATCAGTGTCCATGCTCTTCGAATAAAAAATAATCAAGTCCCGGTTTCCAGCTGGATGATGAGATAATGACAACATTTGATTTGCTTGAGCAAAATGCAACGTGGAACAGAAGCTACTGCACCTTCTTGGATTTCTTGGGTTCGTAGTCCATTGTGGTTCAGTCCTCCTCTGATCCTGGTCCTGTCCTGGGTCAGCTGAGTTCTGGTCCCCGTCACACTCGTCCTGAACGTATTCTTTGTTTCAGTTTGTCTTTTGTTGTCTTTGTGTCTGTCTCTCAGTTGTTCTTTCCATCGTTCCTTCGTCCGCCTCTGATCGAGTTATTTTAGCTTCTGTCTCAGCTGCTTCATTCCTGTTCTTTCTGTTTCTACGCTAATTGTTCTTTTGAGACCCCTCCTGGACACACACGCTCACACACACACACACACACACACACACACACACACACACACACACACACACACACGAGAAGAGAGCAGGAAGCAGAGGAAGCCCACTTCCTGTCCGAGAGGAAACTCCACCAGAGGCTGATAAGGCCCATTCTCTCTGATTATACACACACACACACACACACACACACACACACACACACACACACACAGACACACAAACACAACCTTTAATTAAACTAGTTTAAGTGATTTACACGCAAACAAGACAAATTAGGTTTTTTACACCTTAGTTTTGCGGTTTACTAACAAACCTGGAATATTTGGACTTGAAGCCTCGAACAGCTTCCACCGACTGAACGAACTAACAGAAAGTTTGTGGAGCTCGTCAATAATCAGCATCTATCGTTCACATTGTTTATGATGACCTGTGAAAAAACACTGAGGTTGTAAAACACGTCCGGACACATTTTTCATGTATTTTTAGCCCTCTTTGAACTCGTGGGACGACTTCCAGTCATAGCTCCATGAGATTTCAGCCACTCTTCAGACCTTCCTTCAGCTGCCTGAAGGTTTGGAAAAAGTCGCCTTTGCTCTTGTGATGAAACACCCGTAACATCTAGCATCTAACTTAGCTCCAGCTGGTCCACAGCACTGCAGTGAAGAACTAAATCTGGACCACGTATGACTCCAGTTTGAACTTCTCTCCACTGGATCCCAGGTTCATATTATCTCTTTATTCTTGACATATGAAGCATTTAATGGGCTGTAAAAGGAGTCATTGCTCGCTCTGACCACCAGGAGGTGCCTCAGGCCATCAGGACACTGAGCTGCTCCAGGATCAGGGGTGAAGGTGATGGAGCTTTAACTCTGAACAGCCTCCCTCAGTCACTGGATCTTTGGCTTTGACTTGATTTTTATGAGTTCTCCTTGTTTAATATGGTCTTTCATGGTCTTACCCTTTTCTACATTTGAAAAATGTTATATGAATAAAGTCTGCTTGACTTCATTGTCTATGACAGGGATGATTAATGCACTGTTGAGTGTTGGTCGTCGCTCTCATTTACCAGTCAAAGATCAAAATCTAAGGCTTGTTTATTCAGTGTGACAGAGGGTGAAGTCACTTCATGAGAGTCTAGTTTTCATCAGAACAATGAAAGATGGTTTGTGGCGTTCGCTGCTCCTCTGCTGCCTTTCGTGCTTCTCCTGCCAAGTGTGACTCAGCGTTAACTTTCACAGCACTTTCAAATTTAGCTGCAAGTCCGTTAATGCAAGCCTTTAATTAACTCCAGTGACTCCACACAACACATTCACGTTGAATGCTTCTTTCTTCAGCGTCGATCACATTTGAAGTGATGAGAAAAGGTCCTTAAAGGTCCTGCAGACATATTTTTTCATTAAGGTTCTTCAAATCAGTGCTGGGATCCTACGTGGAGACACATCTGTCAATCAAATGTGATCAAACGACACCCACACAGTCGAAGCACCATGAGCTTTTAAGTGTTTAATTTTTTTTGTTCATGTACATTATTGCTTATTTAGTAACCAATTAAATGTTATAAAGAAATACCTGATATTTCCCTGTCAATTCTCCATTGAGAAACTGAGCTGTCCTTCCATCCGTCTTTGTTTTGTTTTTTCTACGTCTCCTTCTTCGTTCGTTATTCTTGCTGTCTGTAACAACATAATTTCCTGGCGTGAGATCAGTAAAGTTATATCTTATTTTATCTTATCTTAGATATCCTATAGCTTCAATGAAGAGCAGGAACAAGCATTGCAGTGCACATATCTGCTTCAGTGCTGATTAAAAAAAAAATAAAGATGCTTACGGGTAAAATTAAAGATGAAAATTAAGTCAATAATTTACAATGATGTTCTGAAATTTGTTATCCGCTCAGTTTTCAGGTTTCAGGTAAGTGAATTAAAAGGTGTAAAGCAGTTGTGCAGCTGAATGAGCAGTATGAGCAGAACGTGTCATTCTTCAGTAGACATATTTAAATTAAAGTCACACCAAATCAGTGACATCACTGCAGGTGATTTATATCAAAGATTTTCAAAATGACAAAGACCAAGATGAACAGACAAAAGAATCATCTGACACATACCTGTGATTCAAAGGTGATTTACTCTTTACAGGATTAAATATTCACAGGCGTACGTGAACTTCAGCTGCAGTGAGCAGGTTTGACCACAGGGAGGCGACGCTGCGATGAAGACTGACTGGAGGAGGAAGGAGGAGGAGAGGATGGATGGAAAGACAATTTTTTTCTCAGCAGGACACTGATGGAGGCAGAGGAGACGACATCGAACCTGTGACCTTTCTGACACACATACACACACACACACGCACTGTCTCTCTCTCTCTCTCACACACACACACGCACACACACACACACACACACACACACACACTGTGTAAGCATGTTACATGGTTACATGCAGACAGGTAAGTAGTTGAGTGTGTGATGTGAACACAGACACGCACATCACATACACACCTATCGTCAGGGTAACCACTCCATGGTGACCGGGGGGCTAACGGCTTAACGATCACCCAGTTACCTAGGCAACGGGAGACAAAGATGGGGCATTTATCTAAGTGCTCTTATTCTTGTCCCGATCTCTCTCACTCTCTCACTCTCACTCTCACTGTCGTCATCTCTCTGCCCCCCCTCCCTCCCTCCTTCCCCCTCTCTCTAAACCTTGAGAAAGTTCGCCGGGGGCTTAACCGTGTCAAAATGAACAGCGGATAAATTCTTTCTGCACCAAACTAACATTTTCACCAACTCTGACACATCAGTGAGAGATCAAACAAAACTCGAACGTCCTTTTCTCCAGACAATCAGTCTCTGGACTGAAAACAATTCAAATCATTTAAGATAAACTGAAATGCAGTTTTTCATGTAATGAAACATCTTTTTGTTACCTCTTACTTTTCAGGGCTGTGGTCTTTAATCAGTGCAAAACAAATGACACAGAACATGAAGTTAATTTGTGTTTCTTACTGCATTTACAGATGTTTATTGAGGCTACACACACACACACACAGACATTTCAAACTCATACTACATACTGTAAATGCACATATACTTTAGGAATCACATGTACTCACCTTTCTCTTTGACACACATTCACACACACACACACACACATTTCACACTCACACTAAATAAATGCACATATACTTTAGAAGTCACATGTACTCACCTGCTCTTGATGTTCTTCCTCTTTGACACACACACACAAACACACACACACACACACACACACACACACACACACACACACACACACATCAGTCATGCTTGTGTGAACTTCAAAGTATGTCAAACCTTGGTGCATTTTCTCTGTATCTCAGAAAGTGTGTGAGAGTGTGTATTGGGTGAATTATGTGTGAATTTATGCATGTACATCTGTGTGTGTGTGTGTGTGTGTGTGTGTGTGTGTGTATCAGCGATATCAAAGAGGCAGCATCCCTAAAAGACCCCACGCTTCAAAATCACACATGAGGAAGGAGGTCTGATGCAAGAGGAGGGGAAAAAAAGGAGGAAAATAAGCATGAAGGAGAAGATTGTTGGAAGAGGATGGAGGGAAGGAAGACGATGGAAAGAGGTACGGACAAAAATGAGGATGAGGAGGAGACGGAAGATGCAGCTAAAAGGAATGGTTGAGGAGTAGGAGAAAGAAGGGAGCAAAGTAGGAAATCAGAAAGGTGGCATGGAAGAAGAAGTGGAAATAAATAAATCAAAGACAGGATGTATGAAAGAAAGTAAAGGAGAAAAGGAAAGGAAAAAGGAAAAGAGGACAGGGAAAGACAGAAAGGACAAGTAGATCAACAATGAAAAGAAGGAAGGAAGGAAGGAAGGAAGGAGAGAAGGAGGAATGAAGAATGAAAATGAAAGAAAGGAGATCATTTGGAGGGAGAAGAGTAAGAGGCTGATGCTGAAAACATCAGGGAAGGAAGGAAGGAAGGAGGGAAGAAAAAGAGGAGAGAGGGAGGAAGTGGAGGAATGCTCTTCTTCTTTTTCCTCCTGTCTGCTGTGAAATGAATGAAAACAAGGAAGAGCCAGACTGGAAAAACGATGCAGCTTGGACCTGAAGCGAAGGAGAGCAGCAGCAGCGATTGTTGTTTGGTCGCTGGATCTCCAGAGACGCCGACCAAATAAACAACAAATCCTCAGGATGGAGGGATGCTGATGCGAGGGAGAGATGGAGAGATCAAAGGAAGTCGGTTTGAGGGAGAGATTCTGTTGTCGCCTCGAGAGGAAAGACCGAGCAGAGCTGAGAGGAAGCGAGAGAAACGGGGCGTGAAGATTCAGGGGAGGGGGTCTGTTTCACACCTGAAGACGCTACAGTCCAAACATACAGAGCAACCGCAGAGACACAGCCAATCAGAGGGCTTTAGATTCTGTTCCACCAGAACCAATGGTGGACAGACACTGAGCTTCAATCAGCGTTTTGTGGCTGTAACACAGCCGTGGAGGCTCATGGGTACTGTAGTATTTAGAGCCATTCAGCAAAACAAAGGAGGGAAGGATGGATCACTTTTGATTCGTCACTACAGCTGAATGTGATTGGCTGACACACCTGTCAGTCAAGCCATCAGACCCCTGAATACATCACACTCCAAGCCTGATTATCAAACATCACTCATCAAGGTAGCAAAATCTTTTGAGAAACAAAAACAAGTAAATGCATTAAACTTGATGTTGACTCTTCGTTGTGTTTACATTATTAAAAGCTGAGATGTTGAAATTGGTAAAATAAAAAAAAGCAAAAATGTTGCATGTAGTTCTAATTTTACAACAGCAGACACATTTTCAATGCTGCCCAAATCATAAAATCAGATTTTCAATCAACACAATGGGGACGTGTGGCTAATTTGGCAAGAGGCAAAATATTCGTAACATTTTACTCAACACGTCATCATACCTGAATGACTGAATAGGTCGGCCGCCAACGACTATACGAGAGATATATGAGAGAACCAGGTGTACCTGACCTTGGTCGTACTGGAGCTTCATCCTCATATCTGTGAAATGGTCACATTTTGCATAGGCAGCAAACCTACTTGGTTAGCTTAAAGCAGAACAGCAGCCTCCTGGTTGAAAGTCCACGGCGAGCACGGCCACTAGAGGCTGCAGCCTAACAATACATGTAAATATGAGTCGTACTAACCTTGCAATGCAAAACCCACTCATGGCAACTACAGCATCTTTAAACAATTTCATGGTACGTTCAGGCACTTTCTCTCCTGAACCCCAACCACTAACATGTGGGTAAGGTTCGGGAAAGGTCCTGGTCCTGGTAAAATACTGAAAAAGTGAATCCTGACTTGAAGCATAAGACACGACTTGTTTACTTAACTGGCATTTAACCAAAAACACACTCTCTCTCTGCTCTTAACCAAAGTGCTTTTGTTGCCTTAATCGAGATCCAAATGTCAGTCTGCAGCGTCAAAGTCCTGCACTTGGTTCTCCTGACCACCTCCCGACAAACTCCATGAGGCACTTCAAAGTAGCACTTCCCACTCAATTAAACATATTTGGCAAATTAGGGGCATATATGGCCGAGTTTGTAGGAGCAAGGTTTGACCATTTAAAGGTTCAGAAGCATTCATTCGGTGTGTAAATAAAAGCTGTAATAACCCAAATTTTACATCAGTATTAGCAGCAAATATCCATAAGTGTCAACAGTAAAAGTGCTCATTGTGTTCAGAGTCTTTTAAATCATCAAAACACTCATCTGTCAAAGAGATGCCACTGTACTACTGATACTACTCTCAGGTACTTTTAATGTACAGAACTGCACCATCTGAGTTTGTCGTGTGTTTGGTGTGTAGAAAGTTAAGTAAGCTGTCATGTATACATGGAAGGAAGCAAAGAGTACAATACTTCCCTCCCACACGGAGTGACCTAGAAGAATAAAGCTACACAAATTAGAAACACTCAATCAAAGTACAAGTACCCTCAAAACAGTACAATGCAGAGTAACTTCCTCCCTCTGTCGCAGTAGAAGAAAACACAGGCACAGCAGCTTATTTTCGACGGCTGTTCAGCCATGTTTACTACAGTATTGTTCCCATCTACAGTTATCAGCACAGCTTGTTGAGTTCTTTTTTAACAGCGTCATAGATATTTTCACCACTGGTTTGTTTTTCTGCTCGTTCACTCAGAGGATGTTGAAGCAGCATTATCAAAAAAACTTAGAGCACATCCTTACATACGTACTGTACATACAATACATACATACAAACCAAAGCACACATACTCACACACACACACACACGTCCTAGTATAGCGCCACGCTGGTATATACAGATATATAGAATGAGTAAAAAAAAATCTATTTTCACTTTTTACATCTTAATATAAGAGTCATACCAAAGACATGGCCACCGAGTGAGTAAACAATAGATAAATAGATATAAAACAAATACAAAAATAAACATAAATACTTGCATCAATTAATAAAAGATGATATGAGTTTTTAAACTCACTGTTTACTTTTTAACATGATTTGTTCAAGTTGATATATATTCAGCGCACCACTTTTAACTGTTATTTTACCTCAACGACAAAGGACTGGTTCATTACCCAATCAGAGAACGCGAAGCCTCGCCCTCAGTGGTTGATGCATTATCTGTACATTAGCCTATCATGTTCGACATGACGTAATCATTTTTGACATAAGAGTCGTTTTTCAGCACCATTAACATCGCAGTGACTGTCACCAACATCCACACGATCAGGTAGGACACAACACTGTCAGGATAATAAAGTTTTTGCCAATATTAATTTGAAAATTCAATTCCTGGTTGTTGATTTTTCCGTTTCTAACCACCAGAGTTAAAATGACACAATAGCTTCCCTGCAGAGGAGACACACATATATGTCCAAAGTGAGCTTATACGGATATTTTTGCCCTTGGTGTCTTCATTAGAAACACGACCACAAACCTTGTGAGGCCGGAGTAATTATACAGTAGCTTTTCACGATACATGCGTGTACATGATGGCCACCCCGTGCATCCAGTGATCCTTCAGAGCGTGGACTGTTCATCAGAAAACAATGCAACCCATTTGCAAGATGTAATTGGACACATGACAGTAAGGGAAGTAAAGCATGACTCTATTCTGCTGTCAACCCAGATTATTTTGCCTCGATCTAACCGTCTACTTTTTTATCCTCCCAGTAGACACAAAATATGTAGGTAAGCATCTCAGGTGCTTATCTACATGTTAAAAAGCAAGTATACAGTATAAACTGCTCTTTGTCACTTGCTTTTTTCCTCAACCTAAAGTGCACAAGGTTGGAAAAACTTCCCTTCAACACGTCAGAATATACACATGCATCATCAGCATAAAGATGATAATTAACTGGATACTGCGACAACAAACATGTTTCTGTTGGCCCCTGACGGCAGCGGGAGGGAAATGTGTGAACTCTGAAGACTTAGCCAGGAAACGGCGCACTGCTCCAATCGACAGTAAATGTTTTCTTCCTGTCGTCCATGAGGGTGGAGACGGTGAACAGGTTCACTCATGATCAACGGCTCTTCTCTGGGTGAAACACTTGTTGTTAAGCAGATTCTCAGTTTTTACACTATAAACATTTTGATGTTGAATTTTGATGCTGATATACCTGCTTTAAAGGATCTGGAAGGGAAGAGCCAGAATCAAAGGTAAATCAAGAATGTTGCTTATTCCGCTTTGTAAAGTAAAGTTTGTATCTTTGACACAAGGTCAGAGCAGGTTAACCCCTTAACGCCGATTGTTGCGAATTCACATCACACCGCTTTAATCCACATTGCAGCCGAATGGCGCATGCATTCCTCTAATGCCGGTTTGTGCATTTTCAACACACACCCAGGAACCTTTTGCAAGCACTGGTTTCTCGTCGGACCGGTCAAAGTGAAAACTACATCCGTTGTGTTGTTGTTACGATGTAATGGTTGCAAGCCAATTTTGTGGCTGTTTTGATGAAATAAATGAATTTTAAATGGCTTTTATGATGCACATTTATGAATTTTTATAGCATTTAAGCATTAACGCCTGTTGTCGCTAACATTTAAACTCACACTATTGTATGTGCTACAGAAAAATTAACAAAAAAATTAATTTTAATATAATTCTAAATAAATTCAGGCGTCAAGGGGTTAATAAGAGTTTTTAATGTGCCATAGTATTTAGTTCTTTGTGCTCCTGTCAGTCAGCCATGAATTGGTGACCCCCTGAACATCGGCATCTTCTAAATGCTTGTTGGGTTGTGAAATTCTTGCTTACTTTAGCTACTACGGTTAAAACAAAACCAGGTGTCCTGGTCGCTCACATAGAGCGTGAGCGTGTGCACCATGTGCCAAGGCTGAGTCCTTACAGCAGCCTGGGTTTGATCTGATTCAGCCCAGGCCCTTTGCTGTCTCTCTTCAGCTGTTACTGTCCAATAAAGGCCAAAAAAGCCTGAAAAATAATCTAAAAAAAAAAAACAAAAAAAAAAAACCCAAACAGTTTAGGTATGTCACGAGCTTGGAGCCTTATCACTGCACAGTATCTCAAATACATCTTCAAACGTGTTTTGATGAACATGCGTTTCGGGATGATTCGGGGTCACATGGGAATGCAATGTTTTTTCTCAGAGAAATGCTTTTGAGTGCTGAGTGCTTGCTAAAAATGCTAACACCTGCTGCCTTTATCTAAAACAATCACAACACCGGTTTAAATGTTTCAGGGATCAACTTAAAGAAGTCCTACTTCATAACGAATCAGATCACCTTAAATGCACAGACCAACCCTAAAGGCTTTTAAAGAAGGAAAATGTCTTTGAAAAGAACTTCAAAGACAAACTGCTGAAGAGAAATCTGTTGTGTGATATGAGAGAGGACAGAAGTTAGCTTTGATGCTAGTGTGTTTTTTTTTTTTTTTTTTTACTGTTCTTCCTTCAGGTGCTGTTGCTGACCATGCTTGACTTTCTCAGAATCTAGCTGCTGCTAATTGATAGTAACACTCATTCACACCTGGGAGCTGCTGCGTTTAAACTTCGACCTCTGAAGCTGGTTACTGATCAGCTCCGCTGAATTTGTTCCTGATGTGGCTCTTCGCTTCGGGGCATCGCAACAGCAGTTTGAAGGAGCAAAGCGGATTTCTCACCAGCTCGTACCGTTTCATTTTTCCTACTCACGGTGTCATTTATCCGTCCAAAGCTGAATATGCAAATATCTACTTTGAACCAAAGGCCTGTACATGGTTTCATTTTGTAAACAACGCCGCCTTTCAAAAAGTCCAAACCCTCAAATGACCGTCAACATCCTATATGTAGCGTGAAACTGCAGCTATTGCTAAATAGCTAGTCTGCACAAACACGATGGCGCTTTGCATCTTTGAGCATTTGTTGTCAGTTTGCTTTTGCTTTGCATGTATTCTTACATGTTTTAACCTCTTACTGGATGTTTTCTGGCGTTTTCACATTCCGACAAACCATTCTAGGATGCTTTGAGGTCTGCTGACATGATTAAAAGATTAAAATTTTCTCCTCAGCTACTGTTTCCCCCAAACACCAAACACTGGAAAATGTTTTGGGATAATGAGGCTGCTCATGATACCCTTCATACCCCTGCATGGTGTGCATTGCGAGGAAAGTGGACAACATTTAGACTCTTACGAGTAAACGAGGCTTCTTCACTCAAAAGTCATTCATCACCTAACTACAGCTTATTATAATAGCTTATATCTGACTCCTGTATTTATTCAACTGTACATCACAGGCCTGTTCGTGGTTAATGGTGGTAGCCATTGCAGAAGTCGTCCACCTTACATCCTCACATCCAGTCCTGATTGTTTCTTCCTTCCTCAGGTTGGCGGTGACAGTGCAGCAGGGATGGAAACAGCGGGACTTTTGTTATGGCTGCTTTCGTATCACCCATGGATGGGTGACTGTTATCACTTGTATCTCAGGCCTACATGTCATTGACCATCTGGACCTAAACTGTGAGCCTGCGTTTCATGGGTTCTTGTGTTCTCATGAGACTGGAGCCCAAAATATGAGACTGCTTTCTCTTTGGACACCACAGACAGAATGCTTAAAGGACAGTTACCAAAGTTTGGGAGCGACACGCAACCTTTTTGATGTCAAATCTTTCCCAGCTAAGACAAATCCATTCCTATTTGCCTCATACTGTATACTCTGCAAAATCACTGCATTTCTTACAATATGAACCATACTCAGCTAATTAACGTATTAGTGATTTGGAGGCAAAAAGAAATATAGACATCTTGGTTAAAACTGGACTAAATGTGGCTAAAATTACTGTTTAATTCACATTTTCAGTATATTTCATCCTGTAGTTTTGTCCTGGTTCTCTGAAAGATGAAATATATTAATTTAACTGCTGTTTAAACAACATGTCTAACCTATTGTTATATGTAACACAGATTTCTAAACAGAACGAGACATCGCTTTTCAACCAAATTTTAACCCAGATGTCCATCTTTTGACCTGCAAATCACTCAAGCAATAGTTATTAGATGGCGAGCCCCTTTTTTTTTATCAGCATCTCATTTGCTACCAAACCAAACTGATTGCATGTCCTGTGCAAACTCTGGCAGCCAGTCTGTTAGAGTTCCCTGGGAAGTCTCTGTTGAGTCTCCGGGGTCCGAGGCTCAAGTTCATGCAGCAGACTGTTCCTCAATTATCTCAAACTCTGCAACGTCATTGCTCTCAAATCCTTTTGCTTCTTGTTCTAACCGTGCAGGATGAAACTAAATCTAACGCTCCTTGGTCCCAGGATGAGAGATTAAATTTCTCACCTCCAAGCTTTTAGAAAAGATGAAGATTATCCCAGTTCAGTGGTACTCCATTTACTTCCCAGGGCTCATTCATGCTACTTACTCCCGGACTGCGGCCTAAGGGGAGAGCCTTGGTCCTAGATTGCGCTTTACATTTTACAATCAAGTTTTGACAACCTTGATTTCTTTAAAGAGTTGTCTGACACTCTGTGTCTCCTTTCCATGCTTCTCCTGACGTAGGTAGTCCTGGGATGAGAACTGATCTCAGGCTGAGCCTTGGTCCCAGACTGCACTTTTAAGTTTAAGAGCCCCTGTTGGCTTAGACAGTTGTCTCATATTCTAATACCTCTTTGCTGCCCATCATGCTACTCCTGTACTGTATCCTGGGGCTGACGGCTGATGTGGTCTCCAGAAGCAGAATGGTCTTGCGGAGACGCCGATCGATAAAGTGCGCATCCCAGGCTGGGTATCGCTTTCTTGGGAGGTCGATCCGGATCACGGGGCCCTCCTGTGCACGGGACGAGGAGGAGGTCCTGTGAAGGAGTGCAGGAGAGGAAGATGGGGAGGGACGCACCTGGAAGACAGGCAGGCAACTGTCCCTGTCTCTGTCTCGCTCCCCAGGAACCGGCTCTCCCGTGTCTTTAGTCCTGGGGAGAGTCCTCGGAGGGCTGGTAATGACCATGTCTGTTTGGGACCCTTGGGATGGGGTGAGACAAGCATCAATCACTCCTGCTACCCCTCCTGCGCCCACCACACCCTCGTCCACACAACCTCCCCACTGTGACCCCAGAACGGGCCCGTCAGGGTGCAGCCAGCAGTAGTACACCAACATGAAGAAGGTTCCCAGGGCGAAGCTGCAGGCTACCAGACACACCACCACCAGGGCGTAGGAGTCGGAGGTGTGCGGGCCTCGGTAGGTGTACCAGGCGGCGGTCAGTGCCACATTCTCAGCCAGCGTCACAGAGTAGTAGACCGTCATACGGAAGCGGCTGGGGCCCTCCTTGACATTGAACCAGCAGAAGATGTAGATGATGCCCACCACCATGTTGTAGATGATTTCCTCCCACTTGGACATGCAGAAGTCGGTTTCACCTTGGATGATCCAGAAGGTCATGACGCACCTGAAAGACAATAATAAATACTGTTAGTAGCAGTAGAACACCTGGATTTTGGGATGACTTGTGATAATGTGGAATAAGATGGACAACTTTAACAAGTCAAGAATGACTGATTTTCTGTTTTCTACAAGAGAACAACTATTCTTTGCAGTAATACTGACATGTGTTTTGTTATTTCTAGTTATTCAAGTCATTACTACAGCTGCAAATTTTTACACTGTAGATAAAAGCAGTAAAACAGCACTGGACAACGATGCCACCTTGTCAAGGCAAGAAAAGACAACCAGGCAACTATGTCATTGCGTAGTTGGGGCAGAGGAAGGCGTAACCAGGTCACAGTTATTTCAACCAGAGCCAAATGGGCTTCATGTGTGGCCTTGAGTCCTGGTGATGCATTTTTATATACGAATGGAGTTATCAGTCTTTGGTCCAGACTTCAAGGGAAGAGGATCGGGCTTTCATAGAGGTCAATTCATAATGATGCCAAAATTTTTCACTCATGGACTTTCGGACACACCTGTGTATCCCCTAGCATAAAATATCTAAAATAAATTGCTGACTGGTCTTTATCATCACACCTACAGAGGTCAAATAAACTGTTTGCTTGGGGACCTAATTAGCTGTCACTAGAAATTATGAAGCCTCTTGGAGCGGAGAACAATGTTCATGACGCCATGCTAAGTTGTCTTTGATTACAAGTTGTTTTGTCCTTGTAACTGTATCGCATCATAAATCACCTCCACAATTACAATGAGATTAGCATGACAAGATATCATTAGTAAGTTCACACAACGCATATTTAGTGATTTAAATCTATGATCTGCTTATAAAAGGATCAAAGTTAAATTCATAATGCTTAGCACAAGATGAGACGTTGATATTGAATCTCTGCTCACAGAAGACAACCAATTTCATAAATCTATAATTACAATGAATGGGGGAGGAAATGTATAAATTAGCCACTACTAAGTGTTGAGGGAAAGAACCTGTAAAGTGCAGAGAAAGCTGGTTTTGTGATTTAATGCAGTTAATGAGCTAATTAAAAGGCTTATGGTAAAAGAGGATATTTACCATGTTCATTTACTATTTACTACAGGAAGCTGTTTACTGAAATGCATTGCTGTTTATGGTATTATGCAGGAAAATACATTGTTGTGTAACTTTCTTAAGGCTGTAATTTCAGAGACAACTGAATAATTTATCATCTGTTTCTGTTGGGGAACCAGCTGTTCAGCTACAAGATGACTGATTCAATATTTGTTTAATCTTAATGCAGCCAGTCAATGGCTGGATAATAATTCTAAACTACAAAACACCCAAAGAAAAGATTTTTTTCCTGGTTGCTAGAATTGAGAGAAGGACCCAGAGCTTCATCCTGATAGCTATTCATAATTCATAACTTTCTAAACTGCCACATTCTGAGCTTCTCCCTGTGAACCCGGACTCTTTGCATCCGGTCACATATGGCGCACCAGTGGCTGACGATGAATATGCCGAAGTAGAGCTGGAAGACGGAGGCGAAGAGGGCGAAGGCCACGGTCCTCGCCCCGATGGTGAAGAAGTGCCACAGCATCTGCGTGATCACGGCCTTGTAGGACATGGGCAGCTTGTCGTCGCGGGAGTCCCGCAGAACCTTCTGGTAGGAGGCAATCATCCAGGCCAGAGAGACCAGGGAGGCAGAGGCCGAGAGACCTGGAGAAACAGATGAAGAGAGAGACAGAGGGGGGAAGAAAGAGAGGTTGGGAAGGAATTAACGAAAATAGAAAGAGAATTTGGCACTGAGGGGGGGGAGGGAAGAAATGGAGATAACTGGCATAAATCAAAGTTTTATTTATCACAACAAAAGTGATCTCATAACACTTTTCATATAGAGGAGGTCCAGACCCAACAACCGCCCAATGAGCAGCGAGGAAAAGCTGCTTTTTAACAGACAGAAACCTTGAACAGAACCAGGATCTGGGTGGGCGACCATCTGCCTCGACCGGTGGGGTTTGGAGAGAGAGAGAGAGAATGATGATAATGACAATGCTAGAAATATGACTAATGTGTCACGCCCTCCACTTCTGCCCTCTCCTAGTGGCAATCCCTCTTCCCCTCCCCTCCTCTCTCTCCCTCTTTCTATCACACTCATCCTTAGGTGGGCGTGTGCAGGCTGGTGTGTGAGGCACGGACAGGTGCGGTGATCTGCTGATTGTCAACCCTACTCACCTGCAGCAGGGTGTGGTCTACTCAGCTCCATTGTTCTCCTTGCTGCCATAAATACCAGCTTCAGTCCATGGCTCGACGCCGGACCGTAAACTACCTCCAGTTAGTTTATTCCCAGCTGCTCAAGATCTGTAAGTCTGCTTTTTGTCATTTCGGTGCTTGACCTAATTGTGTCTTTGCTCTGCCTCAGTTTTGGACCACCCTGCTACCTTCTGCTATATTCACCTCTGGTCTCCGAAGACTCTGCTGCTCTAAACCCTCTGCTCCAACTCCAGCCAAGCCTCATCTACTGCCACACCTGTCCGCTACCATCTGCCACACCTCCAGCCTTCCCCTCAGTCTCCGTCAGTAACCCTTGTCTCTTGTTGGTCCTGTAATATTAGTTTCGTAGCTTTAGTTTGTCCCTGGCTTAACTTGGTTCTAAGTCCTCTACGTTTAGTTGTGTTTTCTACATTTAGTGTTTTGTTGCCAGTCTTGTTTCCTGTTAGTTAGGTTCCCGTCCAATAACTTTGCCATTTAGCCTAGTACTCTGATTTTGTGTAATAATTGCTCTGGGTATCTGGTTAGTTGTAGCCCTTCACTGTACATATTATCACACTCGTGGGTTTTTGTATTTAAACATATTGTAAATAAACTCTGGTGAAAACTTAGTTGTGTGCTGTGAACTTCGTCTGCGCTTGGGCCTCTGTCTGCGAACCGTGACATCATGAGAAAATAGTACATGGTATATAACAACAACGACAACGACAATGATAATAAAAACAATAATACATCAACGTAGGAGGAACTAAGTGAGCATGGGAGTCTCTGTTGCATTCAGTCATGGTGTCAAATTAAATGCAAATAGAATCACGTCCGTAAATTTAGCCACGGCGCCATCAGACAGACGTTGTGCAGGATTTTTTGTCGAATGGAGGCTCGTCAGCTAACAGGAACTGAAACTGCAAATGATGTCTGATAAAAGAGGATTCTGTGAAGAGATGATTAAATGTTCAATTTCGTCGGCATACGTCAGAACAAGGTCGAGGCCGTGTCTAAAACAGTGAGCGGGGGTTCATGTACGCTCTGACAGACCGGGTCTAATAATGACATCAACGCAGCACTAAGGCTATCACATCAACGTTATAATAATTACTTCATCTGTTTTAAGGACTAAACTTGATAAAAACTCAGAGAATTCAGATAGAAATTCAGAAGATGGACCAGCGGTGTGGCACACTTTAACAAAAACAGCTGTGGCTGTGGTGTTTCAGATGAATTATAACTGAGTTTAATGTCAGTTTAATGTTTGAAGTAGTTTAGAAACAGTGACGCCATTACACATTTTGGCCATCAAACAACGCTGATGTTTCTTTTGAACTGTGTGTTGCACTCACTGATCATCACAAATCTGGATTGGCTGATTTATCGTTATCTCAGTTATCGAAACAAAATGGATTCCTCCTCTGGAGAGCAGATAGACGATCAGGAAATTTCATGACAATCTCTTTATTTTATTATGAACTGTCTTGTGTGCAAAGCAGAAATTTGTCCTGATGGTGGTGACGAAGGGAGGGGTGGAGTTCACCAAAAACATGAGGAACCATTGTCTGTGGATGAATTTCAAAATCAAACTGAACGACCACGACCAGATTGTCATAGTAAGATATTTGATGTTCTGGATCAGAACAAACCGTTAAAATCACACAATGTGACAACGACTAATGTCTCAATATTATTTAATGACTAATAAATCGTAGCTAAAATGCTAATTCAGCATCTTTAAGTGACTTAGTGATAAGGCACCACTGCTCGTTATCACCACAGTACCAGCAAAGCCAACCATGTCCTAAAAAACAGTTTTTTTTCCCCTGTTGCTCATTCAAATAGACCTGAACCAGTTTTGACTGAAGTCAAATGATCATCAGCCGCCACGAGCTGCCCTGAGAGCAGTTAAACACATTAAACATTCATGTGTGTTAATCATGCAGTCTTGTCTCAAATTAGCCGTGAGACGTGCTGCGAAGGCATTAAAATTTGAGCAGAGAAAGAGCTGAAAAAGCTTTTTAAGAGCTTAACATGACGTGCCTTAATGTCATGAAGAGAATTTGGCGCATTACAGAAAGTAACTTCTTTTTATTGGTAGTTCCAAATAGTTTGTAGTGGTCTCACAAATGGAAATCAGCGGCTATGGTCACTTTAAATTTAGTCAGTTGTAACTGACTCTAGTGGTCCTCCTGAGAGTAACCAATGACCCTTCAGATACCTGTGCTCTATTTCAGTCTTATAATGCAGATTTATGTGCATCATTTGACACGATGGACCACTGCTCTCTCACTGACAGGCTGAGATACCGGGTGACTTTAAAGTGATTCACTTCCTGCCCAGAAACAACAGACAGTTTAGAGACAAGCGTGTCTCTTTTGTTTGGCCAACATTAGGTTTGGAGTGCCTCAAGAGTCAGTTCTTGGTCCTATTTGATTCTCTCTTCATCTGCATCTGGGTGATATCATTTATTGCCAGGTTATCTCATTTAATTTTTTGCTGATGACACACAGCTATACCTTGTAATTAAGCCCACTGACCTCGGTAATGCTACACTCATTACAGAACTGTCTCGGAGGCTCAGGGTTAGGCTCGGCTCTCAGTATGTTTTGATGAGACTGCATGGCCACGCATCACTCTACGCGTTACTCTACATTTCCAAAAAGTTAACAGCCTCGTTTATTTTGTATTTTATTGTGCTGCATTTGTAACTTCTGTTTAGAAAAGCGTCCCAAAAATAAAGTTTATTATTTTTACAAAAGAAAAGAAAAACAATGAGAATATTCATCTGATCAGTTATGTTCAGAAACATTAATAACTCTTCGCCAAACAGTGTAATTCACTTCTGCTGCGTCATCGACATCATTGAAGCCCCACATTTCAGCCGCTTTTGTCCATGATGAGCACATGGACGAGGAGCGAGGAAGTGGATTATGGTGTTGGAGCAGTTTGAGCAGCTTCTCCGAATGTTTTCATACCAACAACATCCTTCACGTGACATATATTTTCCTTTCAGAAACGGTTTAGAAGTCAGACCAATGACACCAGAAGCGTCTCAGAATGCTGCTTAAGAAAATAAGCCACAGCAGCGATACAAGGAATGAACCCAAAACAAGGGGGATTATGGGTAGAAAAAGACAGATGCAGTTTGTTATGCTTGGCAAGCCCAGCAAATCCCAGCATTTGGAGAAACTGGAACCAGCTAATGTCTGGGATTTGTACTTAACAGATGACTTGAATGATTAATTGGCAGCACTGACAGTTGTTTCATTTGATTGATTGGCTGATGGATTAATCAATGTGATGTAGGCTGTGTGGGAGAGTCTGTATTGTGTAAGTGCTCAGCTTTAAAAACATGAACGCCTATTAACGGACAGTAGCTTGCCAAAATAGACAGAAATGTGTGTGTGTGCTCTGATGCTTGTATCTGTGTGAGGAGAGAAAAGACGGAGTCAGGGATCAGTTCCTGGTCCCCAGTTCTTCAAAGGGCTGTTTGAGATTCGTGGCATGGTTTTAGTGTTAATGTTAGAATTATGTTTAGGTCCAGGCGCTGCAGTGGTCATGCTACACCGAGCTGTTATGGTCAGCCAGTCTCCCCTCATAGGATCTGATGGTGGATCGGCTGAAATGTGTATATTTTATTCTGCTTGTATATTTCACTTCCATATTTTATTGTTTATTGTTTAGTATATTTTATTGCCTTAGTATATTTTCATTCTGGTATATTTTTAATTGCTTTTACGAATATTTTTATTGCATGTTGGTTTATTTTATTTTACTGTAGTTATCTTAATTTATTCTTTCTAATCTTCTCATCTTTCTTACTATCTGTTCCTAACATGGGGGTTGCAATGAAAATTTAATTGACATGCTCAATGACAATAAAGACTCTTGAATCTTGAATCTTGAATCTTGAAATTCGTGGTGCATGAATGTAGCCCACTGCAGAGAGCGTCCATTATAATCAACTGAAGCAGATACACTGAGCAGGGAAGCTGGAGCCCTCCAATAAACACAGCAGATAATGCAACACAGCAGAGCAACAGGTGGGCGTTTTTACATTTCACAGTACAATAAATCAATCAAATTAATGTGTAGAAATGATCTTGTAGTTAAAGCGATAGTAGTTAGCAGGTCATTCAGTGGCAGTTAATGTAGCCTGCACCTGCAAACCCTGCATAACCATCAAAGTATCCCACTTTAAATCTCCTCAGGAAACATGGCTCACAGGCACATTGATGTGTTTACACCCTCACAGTGTGAGGACTCGACTTCCTGTTGGGAACGAAACACAAATAAAGTAAATCTTTATATTTTAGGGTGAAGACTGAAGGACTAAGGTTCAGGTTCGGCAGGTAGTGGTTATTGCTGTATTGTAATCCAATCCAATGTGATGTCCTCTGAAGTGATGGAAATACGACTGTGTGTGTGTGTGTGTGTGTGTGTGTGTGTGTGTGTGTGTGTGAGAGAGAGAGAGAGTAAGTGTGTTTTGTTTTATTCATCAAAGGCCAATCTGCTTCTTCTAAGAGGTGCATGAATAAAGCATAGAGTCTCCTACTGATACCTTCCCTCCACACACACACATGTACACACACACACACAAACACACTCACTCACACACACACACACACAAAGACTTCATTAAACCTTACTCTCTCTCTCAACAGTCAGAATTTACAGCAGATAAAATCTAATAAAACAAAATCCAATGAAAGAGATAAGCATAAGTTTTCTTAAAGGATAATTCAGTCATATCACAACTTTAGTCTTATTTTTCTCAAGTTTCATTATTTGTGACAACATTGTCCTTAAAAAGTTTACTGTTCAGTTGTGCAAACAGGGTGACATCACTAAAAAGAGATGACTGACTGCTTCACCTTTGACCCGCTGTGTCTACTGCAGCTGTAACATCTCAGCAGCACCGACTTTCAGCTGCACCCCCGAATAAAGTGGTTTAAATAAGCTGAGCAAGAGGAGCGGTAAACAAGCCAATCAGTGACCTCGGTGCATACAGTTTTACCCTATCAATCAACAGCAATGCGAGCATCAAACCGATGTGTCACAGTCTGCGCAGTGAAGCAGGAGCTGGCTCACCCTGCAGAGGGAGGACGGCGTTTCCGTGGATCATGATGCTCAGCTGGAGGACGAGCTGCGGCGCCGACTTCAGGAAGGCTTCCAGGAGGCGGAGCATGGTGATGTCAGCGCTCTCAAACATCAGCCGCCAGTGGAAGTGGCGGCGGGGCCCGTTGCCGTGCCAACGGCTCTGGGCGCCCAGGTAGAGGGCGTGGATGTACCTGAGGGCGAGAGACAGAAACAGGTTCAGGGAGGGCAAAAAGTAGAAACCTGCACCACTAACAAATATTACATTATACACACACACATATCTCAAAATGACCTGCAACAGGTAGCAGCCATATGTTCAGAAAACCATCAGGTGATCACTGATCACAGGTGTCAACAACTAGAGTGCAAGACAATATGATAAACGGTCAGACATCTCTGGCACCACCCATATGTGACGGAGGTTTGCTTGTATAATGATGTCTTGCATCGTGTCTATATACCAACAATGTCCCCATTATTTTGTATAATTCACAGCAGGAATCTCAGATCAGCAGATGAAACAAACCGAAGCTGCCTGCAGTTTGATTGAACTGGTCCTTTGAAAGAACTATAAAATCTAGAGCTAAGCCATAAAGAAAAGACAGTTTTTCAAGTGAGAAATGCATCAATGTGACAATTTTCCAGCACAATATATAATTTTCTTTGTAAATTTCTTTTTTCCAAATCTCATCTCATTTTCCAGAAATGTTACGTGTGCACACGTTCATGAAAAATATAGTGTATTGTATTGCATTTATTCAAAAGTAAAAAAGACAGGAGGCGAGTTAGGAGGCTTTTTGTTCACACTGAGGTTTTCAGATATGACGATGTCAGTGCAGGTGCATCAACAATGTTAAAAATGCTCACTTTTATTTGTATGTTTTAGAGCAGTGGTCTTCATTTCAGGAAGTCAGGTGGTGTGAACACAAACAGGTGTAACAGTACAAAAGTCTAAATAACATCTTCTAGGAGAAAATGCTCGCTGCTCTCCTCGGAGGAAGAAACACTGCAGAGCATTGAGTGTTTCTCCAGGGAAACATCATCACTCTCACCTGTCACTGCTCAACTCTGACATGCTTTTATTTTGTTGTGATGTGCTTTTATTTTCCTGTTTTCTGTGTGTGTGTCAGTGATGGTGTATAAATAGTCAGGATCCTAAAAATCCTTCAGATCAAACAATCTGAAAAGAAAGTTGCATCTAACCACAGAGTGACGAGGGGTCGCCAAGTGGCTTCATTTTAGGGGACCACACCCCGGGCGGATGACTTAAAAATGCGGTTGTTAGTGTGTATGGGAGGACAGATGCATCATGGGAGGAAAGGATGGCAGACGGCTGCAGTCGTACAGCAGGACAGGCAGGTTGGGGAGGAGAAATAAGGCTTGCTAGAGGAAAAGTGAGATGACACTCACTTCCTGCGCTTCTGCATCCCCAAGCAGATTTTAAATAGAGGAATAAAAATAACCCACAACACACACACACACACACACACACACACACTCGTCAGCACATATGACGATGTTCAAGCCTGCAAAATGCAGACACATGTGCATAGAGTTGATGCGCGCACTCAACAAACAACATTTCTGCATACCTAAACACACACAAACTGTCTCACGCCCACATTCTGTCTCTCTCACACACACACACACAAACACACACACAGTGACAGACAGGCAGGAAGGCCAACGAGGCAGCCTGGAAATCTGTAGCTCTGCAAATAATTTGCTGTCCAAGCAGTGCCGGCACTCCTCCACTCAGTCCCTATGTCTCTCTCTCTCTCCCTCTCTCTCTCTCTCTCTCCGCTCTTGATCTTTCTTTATTTTCGGGATGGAAACGTTCATGTTACCCTCAACATGAATTATACCCTCCTGATTTTACACGTAGCACCACCATCTGGTCAAATTCTGACTCGTCCAGATAGCTGCAGAACTAGCGACGTTCCCGTCAGCCTTTGTGTTTAATGCTAATTAGCAAATATTAGCATGCTGACGCCTGCTCAACATCAGCACGTTAGCATTCACTGTCATTGTGCTGATGTTAGCATTTAGCTCAAAGCATCACTTTGTGCAGCCTCACAGAGCTGCTGGCATGGCTGTAGTCTGGTTCCTGTTTTTTTCCCTCATCATCCTCATCCTCCTCATCCTCATCGACTTTTCTCCTTTTTGTTCTTTAACAGTCACATCTGTGCGTTACTCCGTCCCCCTCCTTTCCATATCCTTTTTTCTTTCAGTTCTCTCACTTTTCTTACTTGTCCACTATCTCTTTCATCCTCTACCTTTCTTCTATCAATTTATCTTCATCGCTCTCTTTTTGTCTCTTTCTCTCTTTTTCTGCCTCCCTTGCTTCGCTTGTTATCTCTCATTTTGTTTCTCTCTCAATCCAATTTCATGCGGCTATTGTCTCTCTCTCTCATTTCTCTCTTTCTCCCTCTCCATCCAATTTATTTTGTTCTTCCCTCAGGCGTTCTCTCTGCCTCGAGCTTCCAATCTATCAAATCTATATGAATCCTCTCCTCCTCCTCTCTCCTCCTACCTCCATCGCTCCTCTTTTCTCCTCCCTTGTATTCTTTCTGCTCCTCTTCATCCTCTTCCCTCTCTCTTCCCACTGGTCCTCCTCTCCGCCAAAAACTCTACTATCTACAAGGCCACACTTGGACCGCTGAGACCCTGAGCATTTGTGAAAAGAGCTTGTGTGTGTGTGTGTGTGTGTGTGTGTGTGTGTGTGTGTAGTCTCAGAGAATTGCTGCCAAGTGTGACGGTGAGCCAACAGTGAACCCAAGGAGAGAGACTCACACACAGAAATTAAGAAAGAAAGAGAAATTAAACTGTTACACACACTTCATTTGAACCTCTGTTAAATGAATATTACAGGTCAGCGGACGAGACGCGGCGACCAGCAGCAGCGGCGAGTTCAACGTCAGTGCGGACCAATTAGGAAACTGCGATTATCTCGTCCCCAGAATGAAACAATTTGCAGGGTTATTCCAGAGAAGCAGTGGTGGAATTTAACTGAGTACATTTACTCAAGTACTTAAGTACAAATACCACTTCATGCTTCTAGCCCAGAGGGAAATAATGTACTTTTTACTCCTCTACAGCGTTCGTTACCTCACATGATGTAAAAAGGTAAAAATATTTCATGGTTCCAGTTTAACAAATGTGACAATTTGCAGATTTTAATTTTTCTTACTTTAATTTATTTCTACTAATCCTGAAGTTCAGACTGTTGGTTGCACTTAACGAACATTATGATGGTGTCACTTTGGGCTCTCTGTGACAACATTTCTCACTATTTTCAGAATGTTTTTATAAATCAAACAATCAATAGATCAGTAGACTGATCCATAATAAAAAAATAATTAGTGGTGGACTATTTTTAGAAAATTATTTAAAATGAGCTCCACCTCGACCAGCTACAAGAGCAAAATCCTGCTTCTAATAAAGTGTAACAGACACATATCACATATCTGGAAAATGTACTTAAAGTGTTAAAATTACAACACATTTAATACTTTAAGTACATTTTCCCGATTATACTTATTTACCTTTACTTTAACAACATTTTCAATGCAGGACTTTTAGTTTTAATAGAGTATTTTTACATTGTGGTATTAGTACTTTTAGTGAAGTAGATAATCTGACCTCCTGAATACTGTACCACTGAAGTAAAGTAAAGATGGAGTGATTGTTCTTTTTGTGTTGTTTTACAGTAATAATAAAAAAAACTTCATTAATTAATGAAAGGGCTCCAGTGACAGGAATAATACACAAGTTCATATTCTAAATGTTTGTTAAGTGAACAAGATCTCCGTGAAGTGACGTCAACATTGTTCAAGGACTTTTTTTTGCCCTAAAATTCGTCTGTCAGGAAATGTTCACTCTCAGGCGTTGTTGTTGTAGCCTTCAACAAGCTCTAGAAATCAGATCATTGAGATGGTTTATCTTAGGTTACAAACAGTGAGCTGAGGTTTGACTCGGTGTAGCTTGAAACAGAAGCTTGCTGAGAAGACGAGGAGAAGGGAAAAACAGGCTTGTTGAAAGGGGAGTTTGAGGACTTTGGCGAATAACGCAGAGCTGGTTGAGATCAGAGGAACAACATCAGGGGTGGATTAAGCTGTGTGCTTGTGTTTGTAGGGTGATCACATTAAAAAACGAGTCCCTCGTGTTCTATCGAGGGACTTTTTCTCTCCTACCAACAGTCAACACTGGCTGCTGGTAACCATGACGACGAGGCTTCCCCAGAGAAGAAGACTAAGCACTGGATGTGAACGTTAGCAAACTGACTTTCTAAAGACACTAGATGGTTAAATATGTGTGGACACCCCCAGTGGCGTGCACAGACTTTTTGAAGGGCAGGGGCGGAAAAAAGGAAAAAAAGGGCGTGTCCTCGCCACTGAAGAGGGCACTTTAGCAAGCATTTTGGTGTCCAAGAGGGCACTTTAGCGTGCATTTTGGCTCCCAGGGGGCACTTTAACACGCGTTTTGGCTCCCAAGAGGGCACTTTAGCGCACATTTTTCAAAAACTGGGCCACGAAACTTTATCTTAGCTTCAGCTGAGCAGCTCAGGTGCAGAAGCCTGAACGTAGCGCGACACCACCCACAGCGAGCTGGGGGTGTGAGGCCACAGAAAAACCACGTCCCCCCCCCCCGTGCACGCCACTGGACACCCCTTAGTCATGTGGACATTTGGTCCGTTTTTTCCTGGTCTGGGTAAGACCAGCAGCATGCTTCCAACATTGCGGCAGCATTTAGAGGAAAATCCTTCGCTGTTTTAACATGACAACAACAACAAAGACAAAACCAAGTTGATGAAGAAACCCAGTCTGGTTTTGCAGAACTTGACTGTAGAACACAGCTTTGGGAAGAACTGGAACACCATCTGCGAGCCGGACCTGATCCCAACATCAGCGCTAGTGGAGGCTGCATCCAGAAACTGGACACGACTGACTGACGAGACTGGCCGAGGCTTAGATTAGAATGACGACTTGTGAGCACTTCCATTTTTATACTTGTGATCATTCTAATTATCGTTGTCACTGCTGTGGCATCAATTCACAGGCCGCAAATTTCACATCATTACGGCTCATTGACTTGAAGCAGATGAGCAGACGCACATTCAGGACTCAGTGAGAGGCGATGAACAAAGGTCAGGAAACAGATATTAGAGTCGGCAGTAATTAATGATCTGTTTACCTGAAGGAACAAATGAGACTAATGATGACTGTGACGATGAGAGAAGCCGATCGTTGGCACGAGCGCGATGTTGTCAAGGTAAGTCACTCACATTTTAGATCTCCTGCACACAAGACCAATGACGTCTCTGTATGTTTTCTGATGTCATAGCTCAGCATGTGACATCACTGATGTGATGTCAGGCCATTATTGTAAATCCTCCGTCAACGAGAGAGTTAGAGGGAGAGAGCAGGGGAGGGAAATGGAGAGGGGGGAGAGGGCAAAACAAGTGTTTATTAATAACTCGACCCTGCAGTTGATCAAAGGCTCGACTGGAGTCCTGACCCGCCCCCTCGTCAGTCTCCACGGCGATAAATTGGTACCAGCAGCAGGCTTTTAACAAGCCGCTGAGCCATTAGCTCGACTCACACACTCACGCTGCAAATTTTGATATGTCCTGCAAATCTTCCAGCTGAGACAGAGAGACAGACAGAGACACAGAGAGAGACAGAGACAGAAAGAGAGAGAAAGAGACAGACAGTGAGAGAAACACAGACAGAGAGACACAGAAAGAGAGACACAGAGAGACAGACAGAGACACACAGAGAGAGAGACACAGAGAGACAGACAGAGACAGAGAGAGAGAGAGACACAGAGAGACAGACAGAGACTCAGAGAGAGAGAGACACAGAGAGACAGACAGTGAGAGAGACACAGAGAGACAGACAGTGAGAGAGAGATGCAGAGAGACAGACAGTGAGAGAGACACAGACAGAGAGACACAGAGAGAGAGAGAGACAGAGAGACAGACAGAGAGACACAGAAAGAGAGACAGAGAGAGAGACAGACAGTGAGAGAGAGACAGAGAGAGACAGACAGTGAGAGAGAGACAGAGAGAGACAGGCAGAGAGACACACAGAGAGAGAGAGACAGAGACAGAGAGAGACAGGCAGAGAGACACAGAGAGAGAGAGAGACAGAGACAGAGAGAGACAGGCAGAGAGACAGAGAGAGAGACAGAGACAGAGAGAGACAGACAGAGACAGAGAGAGAGACAGAGAGAGAGACAGACAGAGAGACAGACAGACAGAGAGCTCTTTAACCTTCATCACTTGTCTGAAGAGACTCTCTACTTGCCCATTATCACGCCAGCAATCAGTGACATTTATTCCCTGTGTGTGTGTGTGTGTGTGTGTGTGTGTGTGTGTGTGTGTGTGTGTGTACATACATGTAAACACGCCATGATCAAATGTCTCTTATGAAACATGCCGCGCTGGTTCTCACTTCTGATTGGCTGAGTCACACTGGAAGCGGCTCGCTGTAGGTGGTGTCGCGCTACGTTCAGGCTTCTGCACCTGAGCTGCTCAGCTGAAGCTACGATAAAGTTTCGTAACTGTGGAAAAGATCAGTTTTACTACGTGAAATCTCACTGAGGAAAGAACTATGACACCAAAGGAAGAAACGTACTTTGTATTAAATACGCAGATATACGCAGCAGTAGACGTTTAGAATTAGTGTAGAATTAGTGTTTTTGTCAGAGGAGTCTGGTGGCGTACCTCCCTACATCTGTAATACACTGACTGTGGGTGAGTCCCTCACACAACCTTACTTCAACCTCGAGCTCTCTATTTAACCCCCCCAAACTGAAAAGATGAGTTTTGCCAATGTCCCAAATCACAGATCCAAAGTGGCCAATCGGGATGCAGCTTGGAGGTGGGAGGATTCAGTGGTGCATGCTGGGTGGTGTCTGTCAGTCAAAGCCATTATTGACAAGTGGTAGAAATGAGTTAGGCCATGATGAGGCGCTACACTTGCTTCATGACAAGAAGGCTGAGCACTGAGCAGATGTCTTTTTCAAGAGTGATGAATATAAGAGAAGCAGAGTCAGTTAATTTCTCAGATCTCCAACTTTAGAAGCAAACAGTGCCGGACAGGAAACAGCAGCATCAGAACAGAGTGGGTTCAAAACCATAGAAGAAAAAGACCGATCAAAGGCAAAGCCTGTCATCAGGTTCATGCATGGTCGGTGAGTTCAGTCCTCCAACAGTTTGAGCCCAATGGATAAAAATGTGTCTTACTGGCAATAAAATGACCCATTAAATAATGTATTTAAAAATTTTACACACAAGCTCTTAAAGTATTGTATTAATTTTTTTTGCTACTCAGCAAAATACAAATTAAAAAACACTGAACAGTAATTATACATATGAAGACATTTAATTGTAATTCTGCCCATATGTTGCCTGTATAGAACATATTTTTAAGTGTTACATGTATAACGTGGTGAAGCGCAAATGCTAAACAGTTGCCACGGGCAACCACAGCTGATGATCTACATGGATGCATGAATATCTAAAATGTAAAAAAACAAACAAAACGAAACACAAACAGTTTTTGTTCATTTGAGTTGCACTTTGTCACCTCTGTGCGTCTCTGTGCGCTGATCCCATCGAGCGCCGTAACCATGACGACACAGACAGCGCGTTAATTACCTACAAACTGTCAGACAGAGCAGCGAGTGAATGGGTGAATATTTTAAAATGCAGTGGTGATATGGAGCCACGCAGGCATACGCTACTGTGTCAGCATCATGGCAGAGCACGAGCAGTCCCCGCCCCCCCCCCAGCAGAGATGAAAAGCACCCTGCAGTGGGTGGATGGAGGTTAGAACAGTCAACCTCCTGCTAGTCTGTGAATAATGCAGCTGTCAAAAAGCTCAAAATTAAACACATTGAATACACACAGGACAGCCCTGGGCTCTGCAGCGCATGCACACACACACACACACACACACACACACACACACACACACACACACACTGGCAGACATCTATGTACACTGCATACACACAAGCAGAAAACACAGATTGTTTACATGCAGGCAGACACACACACAGCCAACTATAATCCGATACAGGCACATTTACACATGAAGGAGATCAACACACACACACGCACACACACACACGCACACAGAGCCTAAAAAACGTGCTTTAACACATTAGAATCCTTCCTTTTAGTTCCCAAATCAATCAATATTTTGCTTTCAGTCTTGACAGACTGTATTTTCTGGATCACCAAAATTAGGATCTGTAATTAAACATTCTTGGAATCAACTCATTTAATAAAGATCATTGAAATGGAGTTCAAATTGTGGTCTAATTATTAATTACATTAATTTCTCCAAATACATGATGCCTAAATATACAGGACTGATTTATAAATCATGCATGTATCGTCTTATCTACTGATACTGCTGCTGGGTTACTTCCCCTCGACTGTGCTGCAGCTAACTGTGTTTAAATTGCTCACAGATAAACATTTCATATGGTTTTATTCCAAGAAACCATTTCACTCATAACTGCTCACTCATTACTGCTCGTTATACGGTAGGAATATTAGAATATTTGTGTAATTTGAGTCCGAGATGGGAAATATCAATTCTCATCCGACAGAATTTTACACATTAACATTAGTTTTTTAAAGGATAACTTTGTTTTTTTACAACCTGGACCTTATTTGTAGCATTAAATACGACCATTTACTCCCCCAGACAACTTTGGTGGCATTTGGAGTCGTGTTGAAGAAATTAGCCCCAGAGGAGCGGCGCGTATATCCGTATAATGCGAGTACTCGGGGCATCCATGCGCAGCCTCTATATAACGCATAATCTGCAGAAACTCGTTCATATTCCAATATTTAGTTATGATATGCTGGTGCTATTCCCCTCTGAGCCCGTGGTGGCATGTTATCAACATGCTAGACTCTAGACAACTACCTCTGAGGCGGATGACGTCATTTTCGAGCAACCAGCCACAACACACAACACAATTTCTTCAAAACGACTCCAAATGCCACCAAAGTTGTCTGGGTGTCTAAATGGTTGTATTTAATGCTACAAATAAAGTCCAGGTTGTAAAAAACGAAGGTTATCCTTTAAGGCTCAGAGAGAAAGAGAGCTGTGTGAAGGCTGATAAATTAAATCAAGTAATGTGACAACTCAAGGCTACATTAGCTGCTACTAGCATAACACGCCCGAATCGCCGAGCGGGTTGTCGGCGGTTGATTTTGATTTTGTTGGCGGTTGCATTGTGGGTAATGTAGACACCAAATTATGACAAGGAAGAAAAATGTGTGGAATAAAAAGGTGATATCTCTGATTCTGCTGCCTCACTTTTACTTGTTTAAGAAAAATAAAAGTGTTTCAAGAGCATCCAGGGATGCAATGTGTGGCTATCCTGTATTTACCACTAGTGGCCACAGAGGTCACTGTTGGGCAATAGACATGCTGACTGCAGATGCAGATGTCAGAAAGTACTGCTGATGGGACCTGTGGAACCCAATAAAACTTGTAGGTGAATGTATGGCACACTAATAAATTCACCTCCTTGTGGGACTTGACAGGTCCTGGAGGGTCTCAGCTACATTTTGTATAAAGTTCAGACTGATGTTGAGCAAAGGAGGACTACATGAACTGATATCCAGTTCATAGGGTCCTCTGGTTTTTCAGGGATTTAGATCTGTACACTGAGTCTGCAGAGTGCAGTGAGGTTGAGCCACTAACAGTGAGTGAGTGTTTGTATGGAAGCCCACACAGAGCAGAAATAATGTCTCCTCTCTGTCTGTGTAGAGCTCAGCTGTCAACACCGACCTACTTAGACTGCCACACTGAGAAACCCAGCACAGAGAGAGGAGGATGGGGGAGATTACGGGAGAGTGTGAGGGAAGGAGGGAAAGAAAATGGGAGGAAAAAGCAGAACGAAAGAAAAACAGAGACAGGAGAAGAATAAGAATCAAGCCGGAAAATAAAATGAAGAGGCCGTGAGATGATGTGTGAGTATGATGAAAGGAGGAGGGAAAAAAGAAAAGGAGACGAGGGCTGAAAGACAGAAAGATAAAAAAAAAGAAGACGGAGAAGATGAGAAAGAGTGAAAGAGACAGCGAGGAAGGACATGATGTTTGTGTGTATTTGAACGTGTGTGTGTTGTGCATGCATGTATATGTGCACTTGTCTGTGTGCAGATGTGTGTGTGTGTGTGTGTGTGAGTGTGCACAACAGAGGTGAACGACCATTGATCGTTGCTGCCAAAGCTGCCGAGCTGCTGATCAGATAAGATCACGCCGAGCGCTGAAGTGTTTAATTGGGAATTGTGTGTGTGTGTGTGAAGCGGATGATGTTATCACTTAACTCAAGGGCTCTCTCTCTCTGTGTCTCTCTCTCACTCTCTCTCTGTGTCTCTCTCTCTCTCTCAGAGGCATCGTTCTGCTGTGTAACGACTTCAAGGAGAAAACGAGGAGGGAACAGGAGCAGAGAGGAGGAGACGGACATATAAAGGTTTTGGGTAAAAGTAATCACAAGAGGTTAATGAGGAGGAAAAAAAGGAGAAGAAGGAAATAACTAGAATCTCGCCTCCGCCAACCAGTCAAGTTGCAGTTTACATCCATGTCTGTTCAGACTGATATAAAAGATGTAGTGAGATATACAGTTATAGTATTATAATTTACTTATTTACTTATAATATATTAGATGTATTTTTGATTCCAGTAAAAAATGTGCAGTGAGAAACGTGCTGTCTTCACTTAGAGACTAGGAACAAAACAAACAGACAAACAAACAAAAAACAACAACACAGAAACACGTGAATGCCTAACTTAATAAATATAAAAATGAGCCAAATGAGCCAGTTTTTTGAATGGTTCTTTGAAAGGAACGGCTCACCAAGATCCGGCTCCCCTCAAAGAGCCATAAATCCCATCTCTACAATCACCTGAAGATCAATATCAGCACAACCATCAGCTCATGCTTCAAATATGGCCGCCGCTGCAATCAGCACAGAGTCACCAGTTCAGTATCTGACCAACTGTGAAACATGGTCACAATCCTTCTGCTCCTGAGTTCTGCTGCTGAATAATGAACAGAAAAGAGTTTCTGCACAACATTATGATGTCAGAGTGAAGCTGACCTTTGACCCTTTGCATAAAAAATGTCATCACTTCATCATTTTATCCTTTGAGCGTTTTGCATGAATTTTTCTAAAAATTATCGCATGGATTCTTCAGTGATGGTGAAAAGTGTGTTTTGTGAGACCACAGTGACCTTTGACCTTTGGCCACCGAATGCTAATCAGTTCATCATCCAGTGAACGTTTGAACCAAATTTGAAGAAATTCCCTCAAGGAGTTCCTGAGATATCCCATTCACGACATGAGATGGACGATATCCCAAAAACACGATGCCTCCAGCCAGCGTGGAGAGCAGAGGAGGAGGAGGGAGGAAGAAGAGTGGGGAAAGAAGGAGAGAAAAAGAGTGAATGGACAAAAAAAATTAACAAAAAGAGCAAAAAGAAAAAGAAAGTACAGTGAAAGGAAAGGAAGAGAAAAGGTAATTGATTTCAGAGTGAATGAAAGGAGAGGAAAAGGAAACAAGAGGAAGAGGAAAAAGGGGCTGAAAAAAGGAAAGATGAAAGGAAAAGAAACAAAGGAAACCAATAGGAAACAAAAGATATCAGGAAGGAAGAAACCCTGGAAAGAGGACAAGAGAGACAAAAAAGAAAAGACGGGCAGAGGAAGGAAGTGGAGAAGGGAGGAGAAAAGGATGAAGAGGCATGGCAAGGTGAAAGAGGTGAGGAGGTGATAAAGAGAGGTGAAGATGAGCAGAAGGAGGAGAAGGAGAGGAACGAGGAAGAGGAGATTTATGGCGTGAAGAAAAGGTAATGAAGGGAGAGAAGAAAAGGTAATGGAGGGAGAGAGAAAAGAGGAATGGAGGAGGAGATGATCGGTGAGCTGCTGCCTTCGCTGATCAATCACTGTTTATGGAACAATCATAGAGAGAGAGCGAGGGAGGGAGGATGGACGAGAGGAAAAGATATTTATTACACAGAGGGAGAAATAAATGATAATGGAGCAGTGAAAGAGAGAGATGGATGCTGGGAGGCAAAGTCTTTCTTTTCGTTTGTCTCTGCAACTCTCTTCTTCGTCTCTTTCCGTCTTCCTCCTCTCTCACCCCTCGTCGTTTATTCCTCTCGTTTGTTTGGCTGTTCCGTCTTTCTTCAGACCTCCGAACGCCACTCAAATTGGTCTGGTGGTGCGTTAAATGTCGGCCCTTTTCCCCGAAAAACGAGCGAGCCAATCACAGCTTTGGGATTGAAATAATGTAAAAAATAACAAGTGACTGACGGCGCTCTGCAGGTTGACAGACACCAACAGACACTCTTAAACAAACATGTCAGTCGAGAAATCATGCCGTCCCCCACGCTGCACTGGGACACCCCTGATTCCTGCATTAGTGAATGGTGAGTTACAACAACGTCAAACTCTGGTTCACAGCTGAACCCACACGGCTACGGCGGGAGGAAGAGGAGGAAGCGTGGGGACAAGGACACGGTTAAAAAGACAAATTACAGGTTTAACAAGGTGGCTTTACTCTGAGGAGCTTCAACACCAGTTCTGGGCTAACGAATCCGCTCAGCCGCTTTAGATGGCAGCCCCGCCTTCAGCAGGGGCCCGGTTCACACCTGCATTAACAGGAGCTAATGGTCCGATCGCATGTGGACAGCAGGTGTGAAGGCAAACACGTTGATGTGTGAGTATGAGTGTCACCTGACTTCCTGTCTGACCATCAGCACCCACTCAGTTCAAGGCTACATCCTTTCCCTTCTGCACTTATTCCTGCACACCAGCAGCTGCACCCCCAGCCATCGGCCCGTCAAGCCCCTGAAGTGCGCGGATGACACCGCCCTCATCAGGCTCATCGAGCATCTGGTGACCTGATGCAGACGACTCGGAGCTCAGTGCTCTAAAGATGGTGGAGATGGTTGTGGATTTCGGAAACAGCCACCCACCCCCATCACCGTTTGTGGAGTTCAACCCCTTCCTGTGCACCATCATCACCCAACAGTTGCCTCACCAGGAAGGCTTTCTCCTGCAGCTGAAGAAGTCAGGCCGAACCACCACCACCACCACCACCACCAGTCCACCTGGACTGCCAAGGATGAGGCGGAGAAGGTGAACACCTCCTGAGGCTGACTCCTCCAACCTGCACCAACCGGAACAGTTTCCTCCTGACTGCAGCTGGTCTCACCAACAAGGCCCGAGACCCCCCACAGACATCACATGTTACACTAACACAAATCTGTGGGTTATTACTATTTATGCTTTCTTTAGTTAATATTTTTGAACACTGAACAGCTTTTTTCATTTAAAAAGTATAGATTTTATTTATTTATAGTTTGCATTTATGATTCTTGTACAGCACTTGTTCCAGTTACTATTATTATTATTTTACTTTTTATCTTTTTTATTGTCTACTTGTTCTTTTTTCTTCTTCTTCTTCTTCTTGCTGTTGGAACAAGTGCATATCCGGTGTGGGATCAATAAAGTCATAACTTATCTCAGCATCAGACATCTTTCTATCTTCCTTTCAAGGTAATTCTGAGCATAGCGGTGTGGAATAAGGCACTCCTTCACTCCTCTCTCCTCCTCCTCCTCCTCCTCCTCCTCGCTGCGTCTCCACAGATTTTGAAGGTCGTTACTTTCAGAACATTTAATCACAGCGGGAAGTTGAGTTTCTGCTCGGCCTCCTGTGGCTGAGGGTCAGCCCGAAAATTTTTTCAGAAGTCATTCCCAGTTTGCAGGAGATGAAATAACTGCAGCTCCCGTTCCGCTCGCCGGCCTTCCTCTGCAGCTCGCCGAGCAGAGCTCAGGCCGACGGTTCAATTCCTGCTGCAGCTCCACGAGCTTCGTTCAGAACGGCCCTTTTCCCTTTTTAATTGCATTTATCAAAATGCTGATTGTACAAACTGTTTCACATGAAAAGAGCAGGAATGGAACAAAAGAAATTAAATTAATCTCACAAGGGCCCAAAAGAATTATAAAGATAAAACACTGGGAGGTAGGGGAATAATAAAGCATGAAAGAAATTACTGAAAAGGACGTTTAAAAAAAAAAAAAAGTTCGTCAGATTTTAAATCCTGATGTTCGTTTGGATTTCACAACCAAAGCGTTAATGCTGAAACTGTTGTGTACGATTATATAATCCAGACGTGCTCTAATCGCACTTATGATGCATTTTTCTTGGCTCCATCCCAGTTTTTCTGTGGCCCAATTTCCCCAAAACAAAACAAACACACACACTGATAACCAGTAAACTTCCATGGAGAAGCTTCACCAGAAAGCACCCAAACTCTGTACAGGAATCAGTTTTTGTGCTGCATGTTGCTGAGACGCTTCCAGCAGCTACAGTGTGTAACAGCTCCTTGTCTCTTAGTAAAAGAGTGAAAGCTGCTTAGAAAACTGAAAACACAGTTCAAGCATCTCGTCTGGACGTTGGAGAGATGCATTCTGGGAGACAAAATGATTAAAAAGCTTTTCAGGTTGTTGAGTCTAATTTTCTGTTTCTCCACAAGTGATAAATGGACGACTTTTCCTGTCAGTCCAGCACAGACACACAGTCTGCAGCGCGGCCACTTAGGACGGGACCTCCATTAAGCTGCAGCTTCTGAAGGTCGAGGGTTTTGGCTTGTCGTCTTCTTTGATTCATGTTGTGATGTTTTAGCTTAATAATCACACAGCAACGGTCAATGTGTGAATTTGGAGCATGATGCAACAGGTGAAATTTAAACTAAGCATTTAAATTGATCAATTTCTGCCAGAATTTTGTCTGAAAATGTTGTTAAAACAAGATGAGAATGGCTTTAATAAATAATGAACTCTGTAAGCCTTTAAAGACCAGATGCATCCATCCAGTTTTAGCCATTCTGGTTATTTTACATGAGCGATTATTCTGTCTGTGCTCCGTATCACTGGTCTGAAGTGGGCGGAGCTGTGTGAGACTCATCGTTCTGTCCTGATGAATGTGATGATAATGAAACTGACATCGTGTTCAAGTAAATCTGATTATTTCTGTCAGTTTACAACCAACAATCTGTGCAGCTGCATCACTGTCAGACACGCTTATTAGCAATATTTTTCTTGGACATACAGTAGCTTGGTAGTTAGCTTACTGTTTAAGTCGATGACGCCATTCTTAATCCTGCCTACAAAGCTCTGATTGGTTGAACCACCTTGGTTGCTGAATGGTTACTGCGCATGCCACATGACCACTACTGTGTCAGTTCAAGCCAGGAGGTTTTGTTGCGTGTCATAGCAAGTTATTCTCATTGCCAGGTCGTCAAATAGCGTCATTTTTATCACTCGTCTCATACGGATGCACAAGGTACGCTTTAGCATCTGTATGAGGAATCTGATGTCAACAAAAGTAACAGTTGCAGAGAATATGTTCCAGCAACAGCCTGAAAAACATGTCTGATTTGGACAAGTCTTCTTCTTTGAAACGTGATTTAACATCTATGGAGAGAAGTAACGCTGCAACCTGCCAGGTGAGGGTCACATGACGGACGCAGACAGCTGGAGAGCCAGTGCGCTAGTTTTTTTTGTAGCCTTGATAGCTTGTCTAGATGATCAGTCACGAAGCCCACAATGAACGCAACTGTCCTCGAAAAATGATCCCAGAGAAAAACGCAGTGAAGCTTTTCATCTTTTCACCGTGACTCAAACTACATGAAAAACGTTCATTTCTCTTGCTTTTGCTTTCATGGAGCAGCATCTAGTGGCCATTAACGGAACTGCAGTCAAAGACACTTCAGCAGCCGTGTTTAAAACGACATGACTGCAGGTTGAAGCCGTTTGTCTGCTGAAGGTGATTCACAGAAGCAGTTCAGACAGAAGAAGAAGAAATAAAAACAGTGGGTTCTTCACCGATCAAAATCCGTCATCTGTGTGTTTATATATATGTGTGTGTGTGTGTGTGTGCACGTATTGGTGAGTGTGTGTGGTGTCTAGGACTTGCAGTCCAATATAGCTTTTCCCAACACGCCGCTACCATGGTTACGCAGGGATATGAGCCGCCACGGAAACAAACCGAGAGACGTTTCAGCATGCTCACTGCTGATCACCTGGCACACACACACACACGCACACACACACATATGCACACACACATACTGTATACATATGTGTCACGCACGCAAAAATGTAAAGACAGACATAACACACAGTGAATATGTGGCTGCTATTAAGTCAGTCACATATCACCTGCTATCTGATACACACACACACACACACACACACACACACACACACACACCAGCTATAAATATCCATGTGCCACTCAAAGTGAATCAGTTGTCTATCCCCAAGCTGCTGTCCCACATAGCCACTCAACTGAACTGTGTGTGTCAGTTTGTGTGTGCGTGTGTGTGTGAGAGAGAGAGAGAGAGAGAGAGACAGAGAGAGAGACAGAGAGAGGAAAAGTGTTATTTTTAAGCCGTGTGTTTGAACGAGAGAGCGAGGGTTAGAAATCCAGGGAGAAGAAAGAGAGAGTGTCTGTGTGCGTCAGAGGAAGTGTGTGTGTGTGCGTGTGCGTGTGCGTGTGTGTGTGTGCGTGTGCATGTGCGTGTGTGTGTGTGCGTGTGCCTGTGTGTTTGAGATGCATGGTTTTGTGTGTGTCAGAATAAACATTTCATCCCCTGCAAGCGATGCAGGCAACCCTTCGGCCAATCAGTAATGAGTAAACAAACGCAGCGCCCCCCTCAGGCCAACCACAGCAGCTTTAGGAAAGCCAGAAGGAAGTGAGAACGAGGCAGAAAAGCTCTGAAGTTTCAGATTAACTGCTCGACAAGATGGCAATTAAACCGACGACTGTGGCTCCGCCTCGGGACAATCAGTGGAATATTTACGAACGCTGGAATGTGAAAAAGATCAAATCGTTTCCTGGAGAAGTGAAGTTAAAACCGAGGAGAAAATACTGGAGATGTTGAAGAAAGAGAGGAAAAAGCAACACAGATCTGTTCCTGTGAAGTCTGACGGGTCCTGTTCGGTTCACTGTCTGGCAGATGTGAAAGACTGAACGTCCAGTTTCCCACATTCAGCCTCACCCTGGTCTTTTCTCTGAGCCACGGTAATCTTTTGAACGATAAGGCTTCCATTATTCTACACCATGTTTTTCTTGATGTCACCAGATCCTGTGAAAACACCAACTCTGTGTCTCTCTTAGCTTCTGGCTCCGCGACCTTGTCTGTGGCTCTCAGCCCGAAGCAAAAAGCAGCAGAAACCTTCACAAACAAGTCGTAAATATACACAACAGTTATATTTACAGTGATTTTCAGCAAACGGAGCAGTTGTTAGGGACTATTTTCTGCAGTGGATTAATACACAGTCACGCTCTCCTGAGCATCAACAGCAGCAGGACGACGAGCTCAGTGTCGTTCATGTGGGTTTAATAGCTTTTAAACAACAATGGAGCAATGGAGGAAGAAGATACATGATGCCCGCACACACACACACACATTAATTAGCAAGAACGAATACATTGAGAGCCACAGTTTTTTAACAGAATGCAAAAGTTCACTGACGTTCATATTCAGGACAGAGAGACGAGAGATGAGTCTCTGCAAACACGAAGGTTTGGTAATAAAAGTCATCTTGGATAAACATAGAACAGCGGGAGACAGACTGTGTTTACTTTAATAACAGGAAGCTCTGGACTTCCAAAATTCGGCTGCCAGGCGCCATAAGTCGCCGCGGCCGCCCTCAGAAGCGAACACATGCAAACCTGATCAACAGGTGCCAGCAACGATCACACGGGCGGCCCGGAGCCGACTTTTTAAGTGACGCGTAGTAAAAACGACTCGCTACGAGGCCTGACTGAGGTTATAAAAGATACAAGAGCGCAGACGAGGAAGCGGTGAATTCAGCGGCACCGGGGGGACGCGCTTTGAAAGCAGATGTGTTAAATATCTGAGCGTACACTCAGGACGGCTGTAGTATTCCAGCAGCAGTCACTCTTCCTGACGACACACACACACCTACAGCATCCTGCACTGACACACACCACACTCACACCCACACTTCAGCATATTGTGCTTTAAGCATTCCAAAATGTCACCCCCCCCCCCCCCCCCCCCCACCCGTCAAACAGTCGCCATGGATACTGACCCACATTGCAGCCAACATGGAGATCTGCTCCTCATTTACATTCACCTCAAATAAACCTCCATCAGCCAACCTGAACCTGCTGCGTCTGGGCTTCGGAGGAGAAAACGACACTGAGAGCTGCTTTCAGATCAGGTGATTTCTGAAGAGACCGGGTCGCTCCGGCGCTGTTTCGGACTGCGAGACGGGACGAACGCGCCGATGTTTTTTTTTAAGTAATTCTAATTAAATTAGATTAAAGCTGAGCGTCGGACGTACCTGAAGCGCCTTCTGTCACTCGGCTCAGTGGTGCTTCGAGCTAAATGTTAACGCCAGCGCGCTGACACGCTGATGTTTAGCAGGTTTAATGGCGACCATCTTGGTTTAGCATGTTAGCATGCGCGTTAGCACAGCTGAGGGAAAAGTGTTGGACAAGCTGAAACTTTACCATCAGGCTAAGATTCATCATCTGAACCGCACAAACATTTCTGAGATCTGTAAGTGACAGATCGACGAACATCTTCACCCCCCAAACCCACTCGTTTGTTTTATTTCACCTCATCCATCCTCCAGCTCCCATATTAAAATAATTTCAATCCTTTCTCCGTGCGTCTGTTTAAAAAACATTAAACATGCAGATGTCAGGTCAGGGCTCATTCACAGCTTCTGTGAAAAGAGTTTTCATCTTTTGTTGTGTTAAAATATCACATCAAAGTAGGTTTAATGTGGCTTTTTTGAAACTGATGAACAGAAAAAGATTTAACTACGTATATGCTGTAAAGCAACAGGATAAAAGCTTCAGGCATCAGTTTGTTTGTGTTGTATTTAGCTGGTTTGAGGCTCGAATGTTCAGTTTCGCACTTTCCACCTTTACATGTGACGACAATGAGCCGTTTTTGTAGTTTTTGTTTGTCAGCAGGTGTTGCTTCTTTCAAACTGTGGCGACTTCATTTTGGAAACGAACTCGTGAAATGTTCCGCCAGGATTAGTGGAGGCGTTCTGGTGGCTTCACACACTGATTCGGTTGTTAAGAGGAAGAAGCTGCAGCCACGGCGACGGACGCGTGAGATTAGTTCTCATATTTCAACTGAAGGCGCTCGGAGACGAGATGAGAAACTGCATTTCTGTGAAACATCTTTAGATCTCACAGTTTTATGTCTCTGTGACACCCACTTCTTTACAAACACATATCTCAGATGCTAAATCCTCCACACACACACACACACACACACACACACACACACACACGCTCCAGCTCTAAACACAGTCCAGTGAAATAAGATGCCATTAAAGCATGAACCGCCTGCTGATTATCTCTGCTCATCTCCTCTGTTGTTCTGCTTCACTCTCAGTGTTTGTTCACGTCTTATCTCACGATCACGCCCAAATTCAGGGGTCACTGGGGAGGCGGGACAAGCAACTGTCAATCATGGCGACGGAAGTGTTGTGTGTTGCTGTGGCTGCGCGCCTGAGTGACGCCTGTTCATACCCGGACGTGATGCCGGTAAACTCGGCGGCCATGACAGCACCATCACTGTTCATGTAGCCTGATCCCGGCACCGCAGATCAACGCATCAGGTACGTGGAGCTCTTTCTGCCTCTCACCTCCGACTCAACCATCAAACAATCTCAAGGTCACGTGCAAAGGTAGTCTGCCTCATCTTCCTGAGGTGTGATGAAGACGCAGTCTAAGTTTAGTTCCTGAGGCTCCGTACGATCACGAACACGCCTTGAGATTATTGCGATGCTGGACGGCAGGTGGACTGCCACTGAAGTTGTGCTGCTAGTTGCTAGCCTGCCATTTTTTTCTGAAACCTGCACAGAAAAGGCAAAGAAATGTAGGAAGAACATAAAATCTGCATGACGGAGTGATGATGAGGAGAACAAGGACAGCAAACTGATCAAAGAGAACTTGATTGTTTTTACTCAAGTACTGTATTTATGTACAGTTTGGAGGTACTTCACCTGAGTAGCCCACTACATCCAAATATCAGACTTTTTACTCCACTTTTCTGACAGCTTTAGTTACTAGCTAATTTGCAGACTTGTAATATTATTAAGAAATACCATAAATAAATCAATTCTGATGTATCAGCACACGCTAAGATACACATGTAACATGTAATGTATAGCATTAGCTGCAGCTTTAGCATCTGCAGCATTTCAGAGAGGATTAACAGTGAACGCATCAGTGATTGTAATCCAATGATAATATATGTAGAAAAGCAGAACTCTGCTTTAACTGGAGCGAAGACGAACTCCGACGAGAACATCAGCTGAAGTGAATCTTGTGCGTTTTTCCGTCTCTTCTGTGATTAAAGTTTTGGTGCTGCAGCTTCTTCACCGCCGCCCGGCTGTCTGTGCCGCAGACGAAATGTGGCCAAATCGCAGCTGGAGGTAAACGCTCTCGCTCCGCAGAAATACACATTTTTACAAGGAGAGATAAAAGGATGGATGGAGGCAGCGCGGAAGAGCGGGAGGGAAGATGGGAAATGGGCCGCGTGTCTGACGGAAGGAGCCGAGCGAGGAGGAGGTGGAGGAAGAACTGGAGGAGGAGGAGGAGGAGGGGGGTTCTGATTTGAGAGGCGAAATGAACACGACGAAAAGATCATGCGGAGAAACAGGTGAAGAAAACGAGATGAGGAGCCGACTCGGTGGGAGAACAGCGAGCCGGCAGATGCGGAGGAATGTGAGAGAAGGAGTGATAATGAACCATATGTGTGAACAGTGTCTGCATTGTTCTCCCTCACACCCCGAAGCTGCCTTTGCATGTTCACACACATTTTCCTCACCTTTTTTCACTCTTCTTCTGCTCTCTCCCTCCACCCACCGGTGCACATAAAAAAAAAAAAACACACCCAGACTCATCCGTCCTCCCTTCAGCACACACACACACAAAAACGCACACTCACGGCCGAGTGAATGAGCCTAAAAGAGTCCTTATCGCTGCAGCAGCTGCCAGTCCATTCATATCATTATAATAACTCTGAATGACGCTAATGAGGAATACACACCATCAATAGACCAGGATGAGACCCTGTGTGTGTGTGTGTGTGTGTGTGTGTGTGTGTGTGTGTGTATGTATAAAAAGTAGTGCAGTAAAAAAATAGGCCAGGATGGAGTGGTGCTGTAAATGTGTTCATATGTGCATGCAAGTGTGTCATGATGTGTTTTACTGCGTAACTGTGTGTGTGTGTGTGTGTGTGTGTGTGTGTGTGTGTGTGCTTTCCTGTACGCATAAACACAGTAAGTAATCAGAGAGAGAGAAACTAAAAGGAAGAGAGAGTAAGAGATGCTGAATTTAACTTTACAGGAAACCCATTTTACATCTGAACAGAAAGCCCAAAAGCTCTTATTGATTGAAAAACGACTCATTGACCCGTTACGTAAGAGAGCCAATCAAAGCTCTGAATGCAAAGATGAACGACGGAAAAACAAACACAAACAAAACCCGAGAACAAGTGAGCCTGATTTCATTCGAGAAGATTCATTAAGCCAACTCTTTCTTTTGATAAAGTTAGTTCCTTCAACACGTTCAGTATCGAAACCTAAACGAAGCATCATCGACCCGTCGTGTGACACCCGCCTCTGATCTGACAGAGGCTTCACCTCAAAGCCAAACCCGGAGAGTTCAGTTCATGAACTCGTTTACTGTCATTCATTAACATAGTTTCTGTTAATTTGGGTTCTTTCCGACCGGCATTAGCACAAAGCACAGATGGTATGAATACTGGACAGAGCTTCAGGGTTTGAAGCTTTGTATTCTTTCTATGGCCAGCAGGGGGCGACGACACTGGTTGCAAAGAGAACTCCTAATGAGTTCCTGGCCTCAATCACTAGTGATGTTCATTTCATACATGATGCTCCCACTTAGACTGAAATAGACCATACAGCATGCTTTAACATGTGGCTACCTATCCAGTCAGGATAGCGGTGTAACCACCCCTCTCCTCCCCAGCTCCACCCTCTCATCCAAATTCTCCACCAAACTCAAGACCAACAGAGAGCTGAAGTCCTGACACGAGCTGCTGATCCACGAGCTTCTGTAACTTAAGTTACCGCCCTCTATCTCACGACAGCAGCCTCCATGAAGACGCACCAGCGCTGCAGAAGGTCTTCATAACTGCTGGTTTCTCTCATATCTGTGACATCCAACCGTTCTCCCTTCTAAACCATTTTCCAAAATCTGCTGCAGATGTCAATATAAACCTGAGGCTCATGTAAATCCCAATAAATCTGATCTAAAGGTGGAGGTGTGCTCGAAACAAAGCAGCTCTGACAGCGTGGTGGTCAACTACGTCAGAAGGCAAAGGCCACCCAGCAGACACAGCCTGCCGTCACAGTGAGGGGTGAGAGGTGATGGAGCACCAATCTGAAGAGTCTTTCCATCGTAACGTTGCGCCCTGCCGAACGCGAGGAAAGTGACAGATGTAGACTGAAACAAGAAGGTCTGAGAGATCAAGAACAATCAGAAAGGTGTGAGCACACATCTCTGGTTGGCTACTTTGTCCATGCAGCTGCTGCAAAGTTGGATAAGTTGCTTGGATGACTTTCCACAGCCACTGTTTGGTTTATCTTTCACTGCCTTGCAGCTTCACAGATACGAGCTTTCACGCACGCTGGAGCTGTTTCATCAGGCTGGAAGCCAGTTTCTGCTTCCCATGATGGCCGTTCAGCGACGACACGAGGAACGTCCAGTTAACGCCGAACACTTGACTTCTCATGGCCGAACATGCACACCTGCTCCAGCTGCTCTCCACCTTCAGGCATGAGAGACGCCTCTGAGCTGGCTCAGAGCCGACTGCAGCTCAGCACCTGTTTGGATTCAGGTGCAGCAGGTACAGTGAACTTCAACGGCAACCCAGAGTTCGTCAATGAGCCTGTCCTGCAACATGATCCACATTTCCACTTTTGATCTGTAAACACTCTGAACGTGTTTTTAAAGGCTTCTGCCTGGAACTTTATTGAGTATTTAATGCTCTTGAAGAGTTCTTTACAGACGCAGGGATCTCTGTGAAGTCTGGAGGACCTTCAGACAGCTGATGACCATGAGGAGTTCAGCTGTGAATTATGTCTCTGAGCCTCCATCCTCCCGCCGGCAGACTTCCCCTCATCGCTCGACTCTTCAGGAAACTGCCGCCTGCTGTCTCGGTTATCAGGTTGCCCTCAGTGTTAATGTGGGGTTTGACTTTCACCTGGCTGACAAAATCCTACAAGACCCCAGGGAGAAAGCTGACACCTGAGCTGCGAACAGGATGATGCAAACAGGGAGAAAGAACACAAAGAAAAGCTGCTGATTTAAACCCGAAGTTTCATAAATCAGCGAACGAAAACGACTTCTCATCAGCTTAAATGAGAGGAAGTGCAGCGTCCACCAACGCCACTCTCTGAGTGTGTGTGTGTGTGTGTGTGTGTGTGTGTGTGTGTGTGTGTGGAGGGGTTTTCTGGCTGCGTTCCCGGGAAACAAACTGTGGTCAAATGAAGGTAATTAAAAAGAAAAACTCGTTAAGAGCGAGACACGCCCACTGCATTTCAATCTCTCTCTCTCTCTCACACTGACACACACACACACACTTTGCAATTCTTCATCTGTCATGCACACTTGTATGGATGCAACATGTCTCTCTTTTGCACGCACACACACACACTTCATTGATTTTCATTGTTTCATCCATCCATCTTTCTGACAGTTACTCCTCCCCTCCTATGAATCAACTCCCTGATGTGTGTGTGTGTGTGTGTGTGTGTGTGTGTGTGTGTGTGTGTGTGTACATCTGTATATCTGAGGCGTCCTGTTTGTTCTCTGCAGACGTCTCTAACACAGTGAAGTGGGTTGATTTCTTTGTGATGACTGACAGTTTGACGGGCGGGTGAGGAGCTGCGTCTCTTCACTGAAGCTACAGCTGAATCTGAATAAACGTGTTTATAATGTGGCGACATGAAATAATGTTGATCTCACGCAAAACAACGCAGTGTTTCATAGCTCCACACTTATTTTAGCAAAGAATCAATAACAATTAACATCAAGGTCTCTCTAGGGAAGAACTCACAGAGAATTATCACAACCTCTGCAGGTTTTAGCCTTTACATTTACTGTAACACACTGAGCTGCACCAGACAGCAGACAAAGTTAGCAGCTAGCTGGTGAACATCGTGGAGGGTTTAGCACCGAAAGCAGCTGGTGGAGACCAAAAACAGAGTGAATACTAGAGCCAACAAGAGCAAACATGCTGCGAAAGCCTAAAACATTTCCATCAGGAGAAACGTGCTGCAGCTTCAGAAACGACGCTAGTTCAAAAACACTGCAAACAAAATAAGCATGCTGCAGAACACGGACACATGAAAAACACTGCAAATGCAGAAATGACGCAGAAAGTCTAAAACAAACTCTGAAAGGCAAGTGCAAGAGAAAAACGCTGCATTCCCAGACGACACAACAGAAGCTCAGTTTGTGGACAAAAGATGCTAATTAGCGCTCATGATTTGATACCATCTACGTGTAACAGTGTTAAAGTAGTGGTGTGATTCCACTTGCCATTTTAATGACACATACACACATACACCAACAGTTTTAGGTTGTCCAAGGGTCATTGAAGGCAGCAGTCCTGCTACCTGGTGTAGTGCAACCCGGAGGATAGCAACAGTTGCACCTTGCCGTCCTCTGGGTATATATGAACACCACGAGCTCCGCTGTTTGTCCATATTAAACTTGGTTTTTGTTGTTAAATGTGTACTTTAATTTATGTTCACTCTCATAATGGTTGAGCATGTTCCTTTTTTTATAAAAAGCTGACGTAATTTACTTTTGTGTTAGTTGATTGGTTTTCCCTCGTTTTTATTTCAGACCGGAATGTGTGTGTGTGTGTGTGTGTGTGTGCGCGCCGCTGCGACGGGGACTGACTGTATATATATGTGTGTTTCATAAACCAGGACCAATAAATGGCGTGTCTGGATGCCAACTGAACTGAGTTTGTGGTGATCATATGAACACAACGCAAGAGTACGACCGCTACATACGCATCATTTTGCACTTGCTCTTGCAGGAGACACTGAATGGATTTCATTCATGCATTCAGTCGCCTGGAAGTTCAAAGAAGACAACAAAGAGGACATTTATGCATTTATATTTATATGAAGTGCTCCACAAATTGATGCACAGTCTGTTGTCCAGCAAAGTGCTTGGAAGGGATCTCGTTGTTTTTAACAGCCAGAGCCTGAAGTTTATTTCTGAGATGAGTTCAAAATCTACACAAACTGTGTTAAAACCGAGTGAGTGTGATGGTGCGAGTGGCGTGAAGGTGACGGTCATTCTAAAGCGAGACCACTAATAATTCCATCCATCCAGCTGCTAAACGCTCCACGTTCTCCACCAGCTCGGCGCTAACTTCGTCTGTTTGCTGCTGGACAGGTGGAGTCCGCGTAAAGCCGGCCGCTGCTGCTGGAGCTGAAAACTAAAGCAACGATCCAAAAGCGGATTAAAAGTGTTGGCGGAGCCGAGGTGAACCGCAGAGTGACGATTCTGTGCGGTTTCGTCTACACACAATAAATCACCTGCACTTTACGCCGCTGTTGGCATCAGTTTTGGATCCATTTCTCTTCTTTTAGTTTCCTTTGAGTTAATTTCTATGAAAATCAGCTTGCAGGGACTTCAAACCTGCTGCAGAGAGTTAATCCATCACAGTCAACACTCGCTCACCTTCAGGTGTTCATTAAAGACGCCGCCTTGAAATGGATTTTTACGGGATTGCGTTTTCTCTCCGCGTGCAGGCATTTGTGGTAAAATATCGAAACACTGGAGACGCTTCACAGAGTCTGAGAACAGTCCAGAACAACAGACGGAGACGTGGCGCCGCTGTTGTCTCTTTAGGGAGAGTCGTGTTTGTGTGTCACAGAGTGTGATACTGCTGACAGTCGAGTATCTGCAGCCAGGAGTCACATCCTCACTGAAAATGTCACTGTTTGACCCTCACACACACACACACACACACACACACACACACTTCATACTATAGTAGTGTATGGACACACACTCCCTCCATCGTGCTACTGTCGACCATTTCTTTTATTTACCTCTCTGTTGTTTTTATATTCTCCTTCCCACTTTCATCTCACACACACACACACACACACACACTTTTTTATAGTCCATCTTCCTGCTCTATTTCCTCTTCTTCACTTCATCTCTCTCTTTTCCCTCTTCACTTCCTCTTTTTATGTCATTCTGTGAATCACGTACACTCGTTTCCCGTCCCGCTCCTCGCCGTCTTTTTATTCATCGTCCTGTTTGATCTGCTGCTTTGTATTCTGGATGTATCTCCTTACATCAGTCTCTCTTTTTTTCCCCTCTCCGTCTGTCACTCCTTCTCGATATTCTCTCAGCCTCTTCTTCTTCTTCTTCTTCCTCTCCTCTCTTTTTAATGGTTATTTTTCATCCTTCATCTTCATCATCTGGTCCTCTCCCACTCTCTCTTCCTCTCATCGGCGAGCAGACGGCTGGGTTTGATGAGGGGGATGTAAATGTCAGGCCGTGTTTCTGCAGGGGGAGACGGGCTGCAGAGCGAACATGACAATACTGGCTTTAATAAAGCTTCAGGTCAGAATTGAAGGGGTTTCCCTGGGCTGCTTGCAGGGCTTCCACCCACAGAGAAAATCATCATATGAATCTTCTTTGACTAAATAATCACTTGAAAGTGTCAAGAAACCAATCAGGAAGTTAAAGTCCCTGTTCTTGGATTGCTGCACGCGGCCTGTTTGCATTCACACGTCTATGAAATGTCATTCAAAACTCTGCAGCTCCGCTACGATCCAGAACCAAGAGGAGAGATCACATTAGTCCAGTTTCAGCTGCTCTGCACTGGCTTCCTGTAACACGTAGAACTGATTGTACACAAAGCCTTTGGTGGACTTGGATCAAGCGACATGGTTAAAGAGCACTGTGATCACGTGCTGCTGGTCTGCTGGTCCGCTGGGCTGCTGGTCTGCTGGGCTGCTGGTCTGCTGGTCTGCTGGTCCGCTGGGCTGCTGGTCTGCTGGTCCGCTGGGCTGCTGGTCTGCTGGTCCGCTGGGCTGCTGGTCTGCTGGGCTGCTGGGCTGCTGGTCTGCTGGTCTGCAGCCTTCGTCAAAGCTCTGGAGCAAACTTCCTGCGAGTATCAGGAAGCAGCTCGCTGAGCATGTTTAGAAGAAAGCTAAGCTCTGACATCCTGACGCAGGTCTGAAACGTTCAATCAATCAATCTTTATTTCTTTAGCGCCTTCTAACATCCAAAAGGAGCACAAGGCGCTTAACACAGAAGAATAAAATCAACACATAAATAAATAAAGGAATTAAAATAAGTAAAAAGAATTTAAAAAACACACAGTCGAAAGGAGACTAAGCATTAAACGCCAGGCGGTACGTGCGTTTGCCTCACGCTGATGCACTGCAGCACTTCTTTATAAATGTTGTGTTTTACTTGATTTTATGCTTTATCCTTATTTTTATTTGATTTGATTTGATTTATTTTCATCCTATTTTTTTTACCTAGTTTTCACTATTTTATTCTGCAGTTTGAAGCATTGTCTTTATTTTTATTTTCATCCTTATTATCATGGGCTTATTCTCCATTTATTTTCATTTTGTCATCTCTTTTTATGTCCATTCTGTCTTTTTGGTGCCTGTGATTTCTCTCTTGTAAAGCACTTTGAGCTGCAACTCCTGCATGAAAGGTGCTGTACAAATAAAGTTTATTATTATTATTATTATTATTATTATCATTTTTATTATTATTACAGCACTGTGAGATCAATCCATGGAACTGTCATCACTTTCTACTCGGTGGAAACATAGCACACAGCACTCTATATTTACTTATTATAAAATAATTCCAATAATCAATCAATAATTCCAGCTACAACAACAGGAGAAAAACGTTGGTTTGATGGTTTTAAAATGGTTTGAGTTTGTTCTCTGATAGTTTAATATCATTTTAGAACACTTAAATCCAAATAAGCTTTAATTTTCACGGATAAAACGGTTAATTTCTGTTTTGTGTGATGATGTTTTGGAGTCAGTATTTCTCAGCTGAAACCATCCAGTCTGTGTTCTATTATTAATGGTTTCAGTGGAGACTTTTAGTGGCACATTTTCTCTGTGGTGATTTCAAATTTAATGTTACGAGTTTCACTGGAGTTTCATAAATCTGCACCAAAGACCGAACGAATAAAGGAAGAATTTCCATAAAAGCCAACTTATAAAAGTGATTTAGAGCCTCGCATTCGTTCTCAGTGCTGCTGCAGGAGGGGCCGCACCAGCGAGGACTAACTGTAAACCTGGACTAACCTTTAGTCTATGATTGTATTGGACCACGTTTTAAACCTGTTTAAAGAATCTAAACCATTCTTAAAATCTGCGTTTAGTCTCTTTAAATCCAGATTAATGGCAGACTCACATCTTGAAACTACTAAACTCTGATCATTGATCAGCTTTAAACTGACAGTTGAGGTGATTTAAATGAAAATAAACGGCTTCATGTTTGAGGTGGATGGTGTGTGAGATCCCAGAGGGAAAGAACAGACACGACACTCGATAAAAACTCAATGAGGCTCGACAAAATTAATTTTTAACATAATTCAGATTTTAAGGTCCTAAAGGAGGCAGAGAGGAGCTCTGTAGCTGGTAAAGCTAAAGAGCTAACATTTAAGCTTGGTTTGGCTATTTTAAGTAAAAAGCCAAAAGAGATGCTTCTGTCCAAACCGGAAATCGAACCCACGACCTCCTGCGGTGTTGGTGCATTGATCCGTCCACTGATTGATACAGAACCAGTGTGTGAGCTCAGGAGGGCGACGATTACAGAGCAGGGAGAGAGAAAAAGAGTCAAATGCTCAGAAAGAGACTCACAAAGATAAAACACAGAGAGAACTTTAAGGCTGAGAGAGAGACAATGAAAAAGAAAGAGAAAGAGTGTGTGAAGGAAACCTCTGACATCTCATAACTGAGTGATGCTTCAGGAATCACCTGTGTGTGTGTGTGTGTGTGTGTGTGTGTGTGTTTGACATAAATGTGCAAGTTCTCATTGATCATAAATGAAGTTTTAGGGTGAAGACTTGAGTTAAAGTTAGGTTAGGTTTATGGTAACTTGAATGTAAGTCAATGAAATGTCCCTGAAAGCTTTGGAAACACAACTGTGTGTGTTTATTTGTGTGTGTGTGTGTGTGTGTGTGTGTGTGTGTGTGTGTGTCAGAGATGAAGTGCTTAAACAGCAAACAGCCCACCGTGGAGAAAGCTCCAATGGGAATACTGTGATGTTGCTAACGGCAACCATCCCTCCGTGTGAATGAATGAGGACTAAAAGACTACATCCCAGCTAGCGCCTCCGCGAGGCTGTGATGTTGACTACGTGGCTGACGGCAACATTATTGGATGGATGAAAAATAAAAAGACACCTCTGCTGTTGTTCCTCAGCAGTCGTGAGGTAAAGAAAGTAAAGTTTGTCCTGAAGGTGGCGCCGTAGGAAACCCCATCGAGAGGTTTCATCCTCTGTGGGCGGTCATTTTATCTCAGGCTCAGCTCGTCAGGCTCAGCTCGTCAGGCTCAGCTCTGCGACGTCAGACATGGTTCAACGTTCATCATCAGAAGAGACTTCTGAGCTAACTGTTAATCAGGTATGTCAACATGCTAACATTAATTATGTTACATAGCGTGTTAACTTGTTAGCAGCTTGTAGCCTGCATGTGTGCTACTGCTTCAAAGAGGTGGACACAGAGTCCGACAGCACACATGTGATGCGTGAACACGCCCTGGAATCAGCTGCAGTTTGATTCGGTTCAGGAAGAGATCTCACAGCGTGGGTCATCAGCCGCCTGTCAACATGTAGCATAGCATGTAGCCTCTCTTATCACGACATGAGTTTAAAAAAATGCAAAAACCTGAAGCTGAGTTCACCCTCCTGTGACCAAACATCAGCTCATGCAGATGTGTGCAGCTTGTGGTCCGTTCTGTCTGCTTCTTCTGCATCTGGGGGATCATTTCCAGCCGATTCGGGTCACTTCACTTCACTGAAAGTCTCAGAAAGGATCATTTTTCTTTTTCTCTCATTCATGAAGTGAGAGTTTCCCTGAACATCGAGCAGATTTCTCACTGATGCTGCACTCGAGCGACTGATGAAGACAACTGACAACATCTGGACTGATCTCACGTCCACAAAGCTGTACAACCCAGAGTTCAGCATCACTTTAATTGTCTCTCTCCGGAGCTGTAACCCAGTGTTACTCATTCTCCTTCCCGGCGTCCCCGGGAGGATTTGAACCTGTGACCTTGACCTTTGGGCCGCTGTCGCCCTGAGTTCCAGGCTGCAGGCTCGGGCCGCCTGCTGCTCTGTTATCTCTGCTCTGAGCGAACGCAGAAAGAGGAGAAATGGGAACATCGTGACCCGCAGCGCAGAGACCAAAGTCTTATTGGCTCGTATCATTCTGTGGGCACTTACTCACAACTGCACGGGATTATGGGAAATTGGGACAATTTATTGTTTCTGCTCCAATCATCTCTTTGTCTGTCCGCCATTCTCACCCTCCTGTCCCCGCTCTTCTCTTTGTTCCCGCTCATCTCCCAGCTTTTTCTTGCCGTTCTCCTGGTCTCACATCCATCCTTCACTCGCTATCTTAATTATTTTGCATTTCCTTTTCTCTCTGTTTCCCTCTCGTCCCTTCATTTGTCTCTCTCACCTCCTCATCCTCACCGTCATCCCTCGCTTCCTATCTTAATTGCTCTGGCCACAGGAGGACACAGCGAGGCCGGGCTAACCGCCGGCTGTATTGTCAGCGCCAGTTTCATTGTAAGGGGCGTATATAAGAAGAGAGAACAGAGCAGCGTGGAAAATGGAGAAATTGTGGAGGCTTTGTTTCCCTTTCAGCGAGCCCTCCCAGTGTGGCTCACTTACACCAACAGCTACTGCACAGAAGAAATAAAAGAAACTTTGCATAATGTCTCCAATCCTGGATGCTCCCGTTTAAAAGATCTGACACATTCAATTCACGAAAGCAGCAGGTGTCGCACGGTCGCGGGCATTTAGTCACACTTTCATTATGAGGCAGACCGTATCATGACATTTTTTGACAAAGGATGTCAGAAAATGCAAATGTGCATGTTTTTAAGAAAATAAAAACAGTCTTTCAGGACAAACCTGTTCTCTCTCTGTGTGAAGATTTGATGCAGCGTTTGATGCATTTCTGCAGCCGACCTGCAGCACCTGCAGATTTCTTCCAAAAGAGGAACACATTGTTTGTCCACTCTGTTGTCCGTCTCAGACTGACTCACATTCCCGGGTCACGACACGCCTCTGTTGACGCCGCAGCGACATTTGCATCACGAGCGGCCACCTCACGAGGCTACACCTTCACTTGCGCTCGCCTCTTCACAGTGAGTCAAAGCTGCTGCACCGTGCATCATGTGTGCAGTGTGGACTAACTGTGTGTGTGTGTGAATGAGTGCTAATTTAAAGCCCTGCATAAAGGGGTCAAAGTGTAGCAATGGACTCAGGTGTGAAAACGAGCGGGATCCTCAGAAGCAGGTTGAGAAAGATTTTTCATGTTCGGCATCTGTTTTGATTTGTCGGTAAAGATCCTGAGACGAAGTTCAAGTATAAATCGTCAGATTTTCATCTGGTTTAAACTCTGCTGGTAACGAACTTGTTGCTTCACATGTTTTTCCGCTTTTTATTGATTATTGTCTATTTTTAGACGTAATTGTTTGCAGAGTGTCCAGAAAAAAATTCTGTTCTCAGTCTAATTTAATCTTACATCAAACATTTATTTCATCGTTTTCTTTGCATTTGCTGTATTTCGTCTCATTTCTTGCTGTTGCACTCTGATGTGTTTGTCACACAGAGACTGTTTGTTTGTTTGTTTTTTTGTTTGTTTGCAGTTTGAATGAAAAAGCCTTTCATTCATTAAGCACCTGCCTCTGTTTGGGTTATAATTGGATTTGGGGGATTACTGGATTGTGTGCTTGTGGTCTGTATTTATGAGACTCTCAATGTTACAGGTCAGCAGGTTTACATTTACCTGAGTCTGTGTGAGTGTGTGTGTGTGAGTGTGAGGTGTGAGTGTGTCAGTCTGGATCTCTATTACTGCATGGATCAGCGGGCATGTATGCATTCAGGTGTACTTTAATATAATTGGCTTTTTTTTGAGTGTATGTGTGTAAATAATGGACTGACCACACACACACACACACACACACACACACACACACACACACACACACACACACACACACACACACACACACACACACAGGACAAGCCCCCCCACTCAAACATGTTTCCTTGTTCCTGAGCAAACGTCCCTGCAGACACGAGTTAAAAAAACAAGAGGAGACACGAGAACAACAAGACCAAAACAAATCAAGCTAAAAAAAAAAGAGCAGATATGAAATATTGATGCAACGAGAGGGAGGAGGAGAGGTGAGAAGAGCGAAGGAAGCTCCAGCCCATTTCTCATTGTTTTTTGTCCCTGAAGAGAGACGAGGGGGAAGGAGAGAAATGACAAAAAGAAAAGAGAAAGGAAGGAAAAAGGGCAAGAAACATCCAAACTGTCTGAGCAGAAGCTCCAAGAGGAGACGATAACACATCATACATGTGAGACCTGCATCATCATTACATCATTAATCATTATATCCTTTTGTTTTGGTGACAAACGAAGAACTCGAGTTGAGACAATAATCAGAGACATGGATCATCTTCCTGAGTCCAGGTATTAATCTTCTTCATCCAATCATGTGTTCAAAGTGTTGAACCTCGCCCCATCCTCGCTGTGAACCACTGAGCCTTTCAATCATGACACTATCACCTGTTACCAATCAACCTGTTTACCTGTGGAATGATCCAAACAGGTGTTTTTGGAGCGTTCCACATCTTTCCCAGTCTTTAGTTGCTCCTGTCACAACGTGTTTGAAACGTGTTGCTGCATCAGATTCAGAATCAGCAGATATTTACAAAAACCAATGACGCTGATGAGCTCAAACAGTAAATATCTTGACTTTGTGCTGTTTTCAGGTCAGTTTCTGTCAGAAAGGATCAGCAGGTGATCACATTCTGTTTTATTGATGTTTTACACAGCGTCCCAGCTTTTTTGTACTCAGGTCTGACATGAACAGAAAGGTGTGTGAAGTCTTCACTACATGCTGATGGACAGACGCTGGATTCTCAGCTTTACTGCACAGAAACGATGTGAGACGCTGCTGAGCTGAATGAGCCGGCAGCAGATGCACTTCAGCAGCTCATCGTTGAGAATTGCCGATCCGACATCAAATCCGCACACAATAGCTACACGTAGGCGCACAAAACGAGCCGTGAAAGCAGCCGTGAGCCACGGTACGTAAAACAACCTGCACATGCCCAGATCAATCATGTTGCACACAGCGCTGAGAGCAGATGAAGACAGGGGCGATGAGCAGGGCTCACGACAACACATTCATGCATCTTCATTCACTGCAGCATTAGAATTGATGGAATTCATCAGTTTTTCAAGACCTCCAAAACTCAAAATGTCGTTGCTTGCGGGGGAGTTCAGGTCTGACACAACACGTCTTCTAACATTTAACGGAAACAACCATCTCCTGATCGTAGCTAGAGTGTTGCCTAAACCACCCAGACTGTGTTTGGTTTGTACGCCCGCCATCGACTCCCAGCACAGACAAAAATGTGCTTCCTTCACTTTAAAAATGTGCCTGCGATCATAATCCAGGCAGCAACTAAAAGCCTCTGGATCTAAACGCCATTTCTGGCTGACAACTGAGGTTTCGAGGCAAAGACGTCGTCGCCGTCTGTGCAGGTGGATTATTACGACCCATATTTACCTGTACTGCCAGGCAGCGACCTCTAGTGGAGGAAGGTGGATGGATGGTTCAAACAAACACCCAGAAGGCCGCTGTTCTGAGGTCAGTGTGGACTCTTTTTTTTACTTAAGCAACGTAAACCAGGATTTTTACCTCACCCTAACCGAGTTTTTTGGAGCCTAAACCGAACTTAACTGTGACTGTTTCATGTTAAAGTTAACGACATATCAAGGAACGTCTCTCGCTGGCCCTCTCCAACAGTCCAATATGTGGTTTTGGGAGTCAGTGGCACTCGACCGACTCAGTTGTTTAGATGTGAGGATGTGTGGATGAATGGGCCTGTTATCTTGTTTCCTTAAACCAGGACAGGAGCTCATCCAGATTGATGAAACTAGGAAAATTGTGCTTCTGAAGGCAAACAAAGCTCTTGTATATACTCACATCCGGCTGGAGGAGACCTGGACTGACATGAAAGCTGCAGATCTGACTCGACTTCGCGGATGCTCGGTGAAGTGACTTCACTTCAGCACCATTAACCCACTCGTCTGTATGTTCATCTCGCCCTTTCATCCTCCACCTGATACTCTCTCCTCTTTAGCGTCTCCTCTTTTCAGCCTCACATCCGTCCCCCCTCAAATCCCCAGAGGGAGAAAGACACACATGAGTTTGCAGAGGGACAAGTCAGAGAGAGGTTAAGCTCTCACTTAAAGGAAAATTCTCCTCTGTGCTGCCGTCTCATTACTCTTTTGCCTTTTCCTTCTTTACCTCCTCCGTTTCTCTCTTCGCTCCAGTAATGAAACATTGTTTTCAAATGTTCCCTCTGCCTTCTGTCTTTGTTCCTTACTTTATTGTACTCTTCATCCTTTTCATCCTTCCACGTCAACCCCATCGTCATTTCGGCTGACGATTATGAGCGTTTTCTCTGTTTCTTCCCCCTCAACACGAGGCTTCGTTAGCGACACATTCAAACACTCGTTCTTTTACTTCTCTCTCTCTCTTTTAAATGAAGGGATGTCTGAAATCACACACACACACACACACACACACACACACTCATACGGACGCTCTCTCAAGAGGACATCTCGACACGAGCATTTTGTCTGTCAATTGCAGACACGTCTCCTCTCTCTCCTTCACCCAGCGAAGTACAAAACACGAGGGAACAAAGAGAGAAAGATGAGAGGGAGGAAGAGGTGAAGGGAGGGAGAGACAGATGGTCATGTAGAGAGAGAGAGAGAGAGAGACAACGAGAGAGAAGGAAAATGTCAGATTTGATGTTATTGTCTGCATGTCAGGATTTCCAATCGACAGCCGGTTTGATTGACAGAAGGGGAAGGCAGAACAGAGCAAAAACAATAGAAGCTGCAGAGATGAGAGCTCAACCTCCACTGAGGCTGCACAAGCCTCTAAACGGGTTATTAGAATGAGAGAAATGCTGTTAATCTGCAATCACATACAAGTCCTGTGGTGGAATATCACAGCAAAAACTAACTTAGGTCAGACACGGTGCATTTAAAAGTGTGTGGACACCTGAACATCCCACCCAGATGTGACAGTTCAGCATCTCATTCCGAAACCAGAAGCGTTAATCTGCTGCTGTGAGCTCCACTCTTCTGGTTTCAGGCTTCCCATCATATTTCGGCACCTGGCTGCAGGGATTCGCTCCCGTTCAGATCATTAATGAGGCTCGGCACTGATGTTGGGTAATAAGGTCCTGCTCACGGTCGCTGTTCCAGTTTGTCCCGGAGGATGGGGGTCAGGTGAGGGCTCTGTGCGGGTGTGTCATGATGAAATAGTGAAGACTCTTCCCCAAACTTTGGCCACACACTAAAAGATCATTGTGTGTTATAGCCTTCAGATTTCTCCTCACTGGGGACTCTTAGCCATATAGTGTTTAATGTTCCTGTGGGATGACATGAGATAAAGCCTGAAGGATTTCTCAAAGTTTGGATGCAAACCAGTAGACATGTTTCAGACGTACAGCTATTTATGTTAATTATGCATCATCTACAATAATGTGTCAAGTCCTTACAGGAAACGTTGGAGATACGAGGGCGGATTCCATCCACTGAATGACGTAGCAGCCAGATTTTGAATCTCAGTCCCTTCTGTCAGTTTCATCTATAATATTCTCTAAACTATATACTATAAACACTCAGTGCTCTACTATATTAAAAATGTATGAAGCAGTGTCACCTTCATGATTAAAAATGACAAGTAGCAACGTGTAGTTGTGCAAGAGTGAGAGGATCATATAGACACACTGCTGCCTGTAGTATTCCTATAACACTTCTTTGATCATTCAGTAGCATAAGTGCTGCTGAAAATACACCCCCAGGTCACAGTTCGCCGACCATAACTGGAACTTCCCCTATTAAAAAGAACAAATCACAGACTGAGGAAAACCAGATGAAAACCAAGCCTTTTTTTCTAAATTCTGCAATTTAAATACGTTGGACTTATCTGCAAGAACACAAGCTGTTTTATATGTAGCGCAAACTGCGCCAAAAATGACCTAATTTGACTTGTAGCAAAGCTTTAGGTGACAGCAGTTGAGTTCTAATAGACAAACAGGACCAAAAAGACGGCCTCATTGGTGAAAAGGCAACATATCATCTGCTCTGTTCATGTCAAGTGTGGTATCTGCAGGACCAAATGTGTCCGAACGAGTGTATGTGCAAACCATCTTGAGTCAACTGATCTGGAAACAAAATAAATAATTCTTAATCCGTAAGACCATGAAGTCAGAAGTCTTTAAAAGTTCAGAGCAAATATCCCCCAAAACTTCTAACAGCTCAAGAGTCAAACCTGAGGCAAGAATTTCCTCTGAAGAGGTTTTCAAAGGCCTGATTCCTCAATGAAAGCTCAAAGAAAAGCTTTCTTATTAATTGACAATTCGAATGAAGGTACTTTTTAAATTAAAGCAAGAAAACTCGTGTTAACTGTGAGCTGACAGACTTTACACACTGCATCACATTTACTTCAGAGGCTCTGGATGATGAACGAGCTGCTGCATGTTTTTTCCCAGAACCGAAAGAAAGTGCTTAAAATTTAACTCGGCTTTCCTTTAAATGGACTTTTAAGCGTTTTCATTACTTTTCCATTTGATCAGACAGGAAATGAGAGAAGAAGAGGAGCTTCACTCTAATCCAAAAACATCAGGATGAATTCAAACACAACAAAAGTTGTAATGAATAAAACGTGATCTTATTTCATTTTTCCCCCTCCTGAAGAAAAAGCCTTGCAGCTGTGCTGGAGGAGAACAGAGAGCGGGCAAAGGCCCGGCGAGTCGAGTCCAGAGAGGAGGGAAACAGCAGCAGAACAGAGCCCAGGCTTTGAACTGTGGGTAGGTTTGTGATTGATTTATCAGGCCTGTTCCTTCAGAGCCTCATTCCTCACTACAAACAGGAGAGAGCGATCAGACGCGAGCGTAAATCACCAACACAAACACCAGGACGCTCAGTTCACATGACTGCAGGCTCAGACGGCTCTACTCGACTTGCGGGAAGTCTGTTCACCTTCAGTTTGGTGCCCCTAGCACCTTATACAACTTTTGCCATAATATGTTATATATTTTACGTTTCTGAGTCGCTGCCAGCATTTCTGATTTGTTCAGTGATTCAAACAGGTCTGTTAAGAGAAGCTTTGTGAACAGCATGTACGTCATGGATGGAGGTGTTTGGCCTCTGTGCAGACCAGTTCGAGTTCGGTACCGTCATCATGAAAGAGTTGAGGCTCTTCCCCAGACATCTGCGTTATAGCGTTCAAGATATAGCTTCACTGGGAATTTGCTCAAACCATGAAAAACAGCCCCAGACAAAAAGTCTAGAGCATGCACAGTGTGTCCACATACTTTTAGCCATACGAGTGTGCCATAACAAAAACGTGCTTCAGAATCAGAGCAGTTCAGTTCGGCCATGCATCACCTACAATATTATATCAAGTCTTTAACGGAAGAGCAGCAGGAGATTTAAGGCGGGATTAGCAAATGATCAAAATGCATCCACCTTGTCACTGTAAACACTCAATTCTATGCTACATTTTAGCTTATAGCCTCTGTAGAGTAGTGACGCCCTCATGAGCAAAGTGACAAGCAGCAACATGCAGTCGCAGAAGAGTGAGAGGATCATAGAGACACACTAGTGCCTGTAGTAGTAAAACCTTTCTAAAACTGTAATATGTTCTTCTAGCCTTTAGCACCTTATCCAACAATTACTATGTTTTATATATTTTTTATGTTTCTGAGTCATTGCCAGTGTTCATTGATTTAAACAGGTCTGTTAAGAGAAGCTTTGTCCCACCATATTTTACCCCTATCTGGATCTGACAGTCACAGTCTATTACATTCAGATCCAAACATGTTACTTTCAATAAAAACTGAAGAATCTCTGTGGACCCTCCATCTACAGTGAGATACAAGATTCATATCCTCAGGCTTCATTTGGGGCAGATGCATTCTGCTTTCTTTATTCTAAACTCTTACGCAGTCGTTATGCAAAATTAGATCACCGCTTTATTCATCTGTCTGAGGGTGTTCAGGCTGTTAAGAACATGCTTGAAGACTTGGGGGCCAAAGGCTGCATGTCGAGAAATGCTGCTGAATGTAGCTGGTAGTGTTACATCAGATCCCTCTCATGTTTCATTTGGGGAATGTGAGCTTATGCGTTCTAATAGATAGTTCAGGGATCCACAGGTTACGTTTAACAGGCTGCAGAACACTCAGTTATTTCTCAGTCTACTACGCTGTTAAAAAGAAGGACTCCGCAGGCCAAGAGCGATATGCAATTAGCCAGAAAATGCAGCCGAACGGTTCAAACTGTGATTCAGAGCAGCTGCTGTGAGGCTCATTGTGATGTTCAGATGGTACCTGTCTGAGCGAGACAGTGAATTAGCAGCAATGAAACGAACTGCAACTGTTTGTGTTGTATATGAATCTATACGTACATGCGCCCGAGGACATCTGGTCTAAATTAGTCTCCACGTTGCCTGCTGCATCTCTCACTGCTGTGATGTTTCCTCGCTGGATTTTACAGACAGCACCTATCAATCAGAGAGTGTGGGCGGGACAGTAATGTCCTCTTGATATTTCTGTTTGTGTGCTTTTAGTACCTGTATGTGTTTTTTTTTTTTATGCTTCAGCCTTGGTGGCCACCTGTGCTCACAATAATTATTAGACTTTAGAGAACTAGCAGCCACCATGATGTTTTCAAGCCAGTGTTGAAAGTAAACTCAGTATTGTTCTTCTTCTGGTGCTACATTTTGTGCTCAATTTCACTTTTTCTCATCTGAGTCTGGCAGCAGCTTTGAAAATTGTTTAAAAATATGACATTAAAAATCCAGTAATGAGTATTTGTCCCATTAACAATGGCTCAAATGATAATGTGTGATGTGAAAGATGCTGCATGTAGTGAAAAACCATCAACTCTGCTGTGTCGTTCAGCTATGGAGGTTTGTTTTTTTAGCTCATCCGACAAACAGCAGTCTGCTGTTTTAATCAAAACTCGTCTATTACACCCAGTCAAACGCGCTCAGCAACAGTTGGTAAAGAAAGAAACAATTAGCAGCTAAAGAGGCAAATGTTTTCCTCAGGAGATGGTGGAGACCAAACATGAGCTAAAATGTGAGTGACTCGTAATGAATGCTATTGGTTATTGCTATATAGGTTTTTGCTAACACACATGCAACAATAATCACATCATATTACTCAGTCAGACTTATCAGAGCTTTGCGAAATATCAAGAGTTGTGTGATATTAAACGGCATTTTGCACGTAGTTATGGTGATCAGTGCATCAACCCCCCTGTCTCCAGAGTGAGAGAGGCTGATGGGCAAAGATGTGCTGCTGCAGGAAGTAAATTTTCATTTAAAGAGACAGCAGGAGCATTAAACGGACCTTTATCATCTACTCTTATTCCTCAAAACAAGAATGGGTGAAAAAAATGTTTGAAGCATGAATACAGGGAAGTCTAATGACTTGTTTTTAGTTGCATAGCAACAGTGTTCCCACATGTTTAATCATTCGCATGCCAAATGTGCCATGTACTCGACATCCCATGTCAAAAACAAGCTGAAAACATCGATTGAAGAGCATGAAATGTATCACTTCCTGCATGTAAATGTTTATTATAAGTACGAACAAAATGAACCACAGCTGTGATCAGAGCAATCAGATGAGAAGCAACATGGAAACTGGGATAAAATGCTAGAAACCGTTTCTGAAATATGAAAGTGGAGCCTTAAATTTAAGTCTCAAGCTCTAAAATGGCCCATGTGCCGGAGCCTGGTCCTCACATTTGGAGGATTTTCTTCTCAAACGCACACATGCATGCACACGCGCACACACACACACACACACACACGTATAAAGGAAAATCCAGAGAGACAGATCAGAGAGTGTGTGAGTTCAGAGAGCTCAGAGAGAGAAAACTAGAATCCACAGCGATACAACTGTTCCTCTGGGCTTGGAACATAAAGTTCACACACTCGAGGAGAACGTGTCTGAATGTATTTGTATGAACCAAAGACCAAAAGAGAAGAAAAATCAGTGTGTCTGCGTGTGTGTTTGCACACCTGCAGGGTACATGCTAATAACATGCATCAGTGAAGCGCACACAGAGATAAACTAACAAACCCTGCGCAGGCCCGAGTCCATGTAGTGTCCCAGATTATACTACATCTAACGTATCTAGATATATCCGTCTATGTACATCCATCCCTCCATCGCCAGTTTTCTGTTCTTCATCTCCACTGAAACCGGGAGGAGAATGTCGAGGTTAAACATAAAACTGCTGCATCCCAAAACCAACTCCACAGACACGGAAAGAACGGAAAACGTCCTGCGGCCACGACTGAACTTCATGCATCAGTAACTCACTGACAGGATGTGTTTCACTGCCATTTAAGCTGATACTGCTGGTGGAGTCTGGATCGACCAATAAGACCAATAAGATGTTACTGATTAACTGACTTCTGGTTTATGTATTGCACAGGATTGTTCCCATAAGCCACATACTGCTGCACTCACGGCGTTGTGAGTTGTTATCATGCTTTAGTTTGTACAAATCAGCAGGAAACGGCAACGAGAAAGCCACAACAGTTCAAATACATCGAACGTACAACAGGAAGTAAACGCATCAGACGTACATTCAGTCTGTTACAAGTCCAAACTGTTCGGTTCAGCTCAGTACGAAGCTAAGCTCATCATGACTTGGTTATTGCTGTAACTATGACAAAGGTCCCATAACCTTAACCAAGCAGCAATTCTACCCCAATCCATGAACCTCTCCTGAACCTAACAAAGTCGCTCTTGTGCCTAAACTTAAAGTTATCAGAAGATGGTTTTTTATTGTGGATTCACTGCACAAATTATGTGTTTTCTTTGTTTAATTAGAGGACAGTTTGATTTAAACTGAGTGAACCTGCAGATTGTTGCTGCTGCATGTCTTCTGTCTCCCTCCTCTGCAGCTCTTTCTCAGGTTTCTGGCTTTGGTTTTTCCTGTTAAAGGGTTTTTCCTTATTGTAACTGAGGATCTGATGATAAAGGGTGTCGTGTGTTGCGCAGAGTGTAAAACCCCTTGAGACAAATTTGTGATATTGAGCTACACAAACGAATCTGACTTGACGTGCTCTGAAATGGATGCTCAAATTGGAGCCCATTGAGAGGGCGATAAAGTGATATTAAGATATCTGACCACCAACTGAACTGTTCAGGCACACGGGCCGGCAGCCAATCATCAGTGAGGATTCACACTTATCTACAATAATTGCGAAGGTTTGCAGCTGCACATGCAAAAGCAAATAGACGAGTGAAAGAAGCACGTAGGCAGCGTCGGGGGGGGGGGGGGGGGGGGGGGGGCAGCTACTTTCCCTCCGTCTGGCTGCTACTGACTCAAACCATAAAACCCTCCATTCACCAGCAGAAATGTTAAAATACAGGCTGCTTTTCCCAATCCATCAGCTGATAATGATCTAACTCAAATGGCAAACTGGAGATATTCTGACTGAGCAGTTAATTTGGAGCAAAGGGCTGTAAAACAAGATCAACTTTCCTGATCCCTGAGGAGAAACTAGGTCATTACTGCAGCTCCGAGACCGGGAGCAAGCCGCGAGGCGGTTCACTGTTCAAGAGGCTGAAACCTCTGCCGAGGATGTTTATACACCGAACTCTGCGGTCCAGCCAGTCCAGTCCGGATTCTGTGGATTCTATCGATCGATCGAAAATCCTTAAAAATGTTTGATTGCACAATGTTAGCGCGTCTGTCTGACACTGCTGCTGCTCAGTCTTCATGAGTTAACGGGGTGACGTCTTTAGTTTGATAAATCAACCACAGAAACAGGCTGCTAGGTCTCACTGCTGCTGACTGCGGTTTCAGGGGAGTCGCATGAGTTGAGTACAAAACAAAAAGCTGCTGATATGTTATGAAATGAGAATCAACAGTCAAAATGGGCATTTATTTCACAATGAATTAATTAGTGCGTAGGCTTCCGTTTGGAATTTAATCTATATTTGATTTATTTCTAGAGCATCACAATCTGCTGGTTTAAAGGGTTTAATGGCCACAGGTCTGGTTTTGGGACTGAAGAACCAGAATTATACACAAGCTTTGGTGCACATTAACGTGTGCATGCTTTCACTTTGTATCTGTGAATAAATTATCTAAACACAGTTGCATACTTTAATATGTGTGTAAACTCTGTGCGAGTGTGCACAGATTTGTTAATCTATAACTGAGGAGATAGACCAAACCTAAACCCAGCTTAATACAAACCCTAATCCTGCACTAACTACTGCTCTCTGTCGTCATGTCTCCACTAAAACATTTGGGTCTGGGGGTGTATAATCAGCAGATGCTACTGAATGTTCATATAGATATTATAGGAATACTACAGGCAGCAGTGTGTCTCTATGATCCTCTCGCTCCTCTGCAACTACATGGTGCTGCTTTACTTTACTCTATAGAATATACAGGCTACAATATAGTATAGAATTGAGTATTTATAATGTAGAGAATATTATGGAGCCAAGATGAAACTGACGAAGGAACTGAGAGAAAAAGGCGCAATTACAAATCCGTCTACTCCTTTAGCACCACGGACAGCAGCACGGATTTATCAATACGCAGCGCAGTTAGACCGCTGATATTTCAGAGCCATGGTCGGACTCATAGATTCTAACATACCTCACTCAGATAAAGGATCAATGAATCAGGCAGATCAGGTTCAAATATTCACCTGAACAAGCCCTCCGGCCCAGCACTCTGTGCTTCCAGAGGATGGAGGTGGCTGGTTAACAAGTGTTGATGCCTTTAGCCGGCAACGTTTCGCCTACTGCATGTGCCCACCTGCAGGGAACATGCTAATAACACGCATCGCTGCGGCACACGCACTGACTGAGTGCATGCCCTACATACAGCACACACACACACACACACACAGACACGATGCGAGGATGATGAAGGTGGGATGAGAGGCATGTGTCAGACGTCTCAAACTTCCCTCCACCCACCACGCCGCCCCCACCCCACCTCTGTTGATTTTAGGCTAACAACTAAAAGCAAAAGCAGCGAGACATATAGCGTAAGCAGAGAAAGAGAGAGAGAGAGCAAGTGACAGAGACAGATACAGGAAATGCTACATCCCTTCACACACACACACACACACACACACATTGATTGACAGCTCCCTCAAGGGCTGTAGTGAATTATTCAGCACAGTCTGACGGACCGACAGACAGGAGAGCGTACAGAGAGACAGAACATCTGTCAGAAACACAGACTGAGGGGGAGACAGAAGGACAGTGAGACAGACAGTGAGACAGGCAGAGAGACAGACAGACAGACAGACAGGCAGGCAGCCAGGCAGACAGGCAGGCAGGCAGAAGGCTGTGGATCATCAAAACTCCCCCCCAGGCATATTTTTGTTCATAATCAATAACCCTATTGAATTTTACATAAACCTATGTGCATTCACGGTGCAGAAATTTTAAATTTTGAAATGCAGCGGGCTCCTTCACCTGCTGGTAGCCAACACGAGCTCAAAGACGCAAACATCGACAGCGGAGCAGCTCGTAGGTTAACACATCACAGTCAGTTACAAAGGCCGGCCAATCAGCCTTCAGCTATCAGTGACAGTGCGCCTCAGATGGATACGGCACACTGCCTGACAGACTGAATGCAGGGCACGCTGAACTCACCACAGGAGCCCAGACAGAGCTCATTTTTACCTTCCAGTGTTAATTTTATTATTTTACGTTCGTTTTTTGAATCACAAAGAAACACCACCATGTTCATACTTTCTTCTTCTTATATTTTCATTTTTAAACATTACAGCAACTTTTCACACCAACAGGAAGATGTGTTTTACTTTCCAGACTAAACTAATTGGTGCTGAAGTACAGAAATGCCAAAGGGGGAAAAAAAAAAAAGTTTTTTAATTCACAAAAATGAATGTCTGTATCCATCTTAAAAACACGTCTCAGACAGTCATTATCAATTAATCTGCTGCTCTTCTTTCATTAATCGATTATAATTCAGCGTATGAAATGACAAAACATAGTAAATCCTGTCTATCACAGTTTCTCAGACTTCATGTATTTGAATTGCTGTTCAGACAACAGTTCAAAGTTGATTAAAAATGGCTGAAGCCATTACTCAGTTTTCCAAATAGTTGAGGATTAAATTCTGTTTGGTGACTAATCAATAAATCTATCAATTGTTTCAGCTCCAAACCAGATAATTCTTCAGATCATGTTTCCATTATTCCATCCATTTAAAGATATCTTGGTATAAATACTGTTTCACTTTGGTTTGCTGGCGCCTAGAAGTGCCAGAATTTAGATTTGCCGCCGTAACAAAAGAGGAAATTCACATTGAGGGACCCTCAAAAGCTGAAATCCTCACAGGCAGATGTCTGATTCCAGCATTTCGATTTTACTTCACAGTCGCTCATTTGTTAAAGATTACGTCACATTTAATAATATTTGGAAAGTAGCTCCGACGTGTCTGAAAAACGCGGGGAAGATATTGACCGCAGAGACAAAAGGGACATTTTGTTCTTACGTTTGTCTTTCTACAGGTCTATCACTCTGTCCATCTGTCTGTCTGTGACTTTCATGACTCTCTCAGTCATTTCCCTGCAGGCTGTCGGATGCTGCAGGATCAGACCTTGAGCGCAAAAAAAAAAACCGCAAAGAAACCTCGTCGGCCCTGTCGGAGCTCGACTCTACCGAGAAATCCTCAGTAATTAAAGACATGAAGGATTTTTTTTTTTTTTTTTTTAAAGATCAGCTGTTATTTAGACTCTGGAAGTTTCACGTCTCATGATCCTGAACAAAAATCCTCTTTGCAGTTCATGATTGTTCTGATGATCTGTCGGCCTTTGTTTCGCAGCGCAGGGGAAAGAGGAGCAGGGTGACGGCAGCAAACGTCCCCGTTCAGACCTGAATGTCTGCCTCTGCAGCAACGCGGTTCATTGAATAAACCGACCGGTTTGTCAAGGTTTTGCTTCTATTAATTTCCTGCAGCGGCGTTCTGTTGTGACTTGAATGTGATACAAGGCTGCATTTAAACTCATAAACTGAAAGACACCAACCTCCCACTTCATGTTCCCACAGTCTGCTGCTGCGAGCTGCAGCTGGTTGTATCTCCTGACTCTGGACCAGCAGGATCTTCGCTTCACTGCAGGCGCTTCATGTTTCGTTTGGCAGCAGACGATGAAAAAACGGTGAGTTCGAGCCAAACAGCCGCTCAGGACCTAGACATTGTTGTTTCAACATGGTACAAACTCCCTCCTGTTCTCCTCAGGTGTGTCGCACCTGCAGCTAATCACCCGTCAGGAAACTCCCCCTCATTATGATGTCATCTCTGAACCCCCTAAAATTAGCTAAATAAAATACGCAGTTTCTCACTTTTGCTGCAGACTTTCTCATTGTGCAGCAGCTGTAACGATGCAGCATGAGCACAGACAGACATCAAACGGCAGCTTCTGCCATTGAAAGTGAACAAAGAGGAAATGAAATGTTTTAAAGAGACTTGAAATTTATTTTTATCTTCTTTATCTTGCTTTCGGTTCCATGTTTGGTTTTTTTTTGTGGCTGCGAGCAGCAAAATGCTTTGTTCACAAAGGAAAAACGAGGCGTTTCCTTTGCAGGATCATAACGAAGCAGATTATTCCTACTCTACATATAACTCAGCTCCCTCTATTCTAAACCTCCTCGGCGTTAACGTGAGGGGAGCTGGGACACGGTCCAAGAAGGATCGTAATCATAAATATCTGCCGACTGTCAATCAAGAGTTCAACCGTTCAGACGAACTGAAGCATCAGCAGAACGTCATCAAACCGACTCTTTTCTCACATGAGACTCAGTTTATCATGGAAGCCTTTGCAGTAGATCACAGATAAAGCAGTGCAGGGCTCAGTGAAAGGGGCTGCAAAGACAAACGGGGGCGATAAGAACAAGAATAAAGGATCAGGAGGACCACATGTCTGTGTTTGGCTCTGGCCTCCAAAAAACACCTGACAGAGGGGGGGAAGAAGCTCAGGGGTGAAAAAGTTATGTTTTACTCGTCGATAGATGCCAACATAGTACAAAGGTAAAAGATTTGACAGCAGGACCTGCAGACATTTTTCCTTTTAGTTTCATTTTTCCAACATGGCTGCCAACTGCTCGTTTCCCCGGGGAGCCACCACCTAAAGAGACACTGAGTGACAGCCCCCGAAATTAAAATGAAAAGTAAGAGCAATAATCACTGAGAGTCACTTCATTTATGAATGAACAGTGAAGCAACCCCCTCGAACACACACACACACACACACACACACACACACAGATTTGCATGATTCAGCATATTGAGCGACACTGAGGCTGCCAGTTACCTACTCGGGCTGATTAATAGCCACGGCCGGACGGACACGACTAACAGTCAGACCACCTGAGCTGAGTGACCATTTGGAACCGATTCAATTACTTCTCTCTGGGATTGATTGATCTGGTCTGGCACGGACAGGAACCAATTGGATTGTCCTAAAAACTGCAACGCTGGCCGACCATTGAAGAGCCGGCAGGACTGAAGATGATGCTTTATTGGTCCCTGCACCTGTCTGTCCATCTGTCCACGCTCTGTCCCCCTCACAGGCTTTCTGTGTGTCTACCTGACTGTTTGAAGACATTTCTTCCAAAACCTTTTCAATCAGGAAAAGAGGAACTGCTTTTTTTTTTATTTTCAAATACAGAGATAAATAAAAACAAAATGTATCCTCATAGTTTATAATATTAGCATGCTAACATTCGCTAATTAGCATTAAGCACAAAGAACAGATGATGGCAATGAGTCAAAATAATTTTAATATGCACTGTTGTGCAAGGTGCAAAAAAATTCTCGAAAGTAATTTAGTTACTTTATCAGTGATTGCATGTACAAGTAATTCGTTACTGGGGAGCATAACTTCTGCATTACTTTTAAATGTCTACTTCAATTCTCTTATTAATGCACACATTGCTATACTATTCAAGTGTTGCTGTTGCGCAGTGTGGGACAACCATCATAATTTGTCCTTCCCTGGAACCATTTTCACTGTAGCGATAGAAGTTACCAACACTCCCAACCACCAGGGGGCAGCAGCGACCAGCGTTCCTGCCTCTAAGCTAACCGGTCATCTTGGTTAGACAGTAAGATTTGTTAGCAGAGGACTGCATGATTATATTTGTCAAACCCAAGTTTCATTCATTTATATTAGAAACATTACAATCACTACGATGAAAAGCGAACTCACACTGCCTGAACTGTCTTGCGCCACCATGAGGTCGGAGGACAATATAACACAAACTGGAACAGGCTGCATTTGTCTGCTGTCCACTATTATCACTTAAGACAAAAGGAATGACTAACAAGCCCTTTAAAATTCCAATAATTGTAATTGTGTTATTTAATTAAAAGTGATTAGTCACATTTCTAATTATTGCCCAAAGTAATGGCGGTACAGAAACATGGTCATACAGCAGTAAAGAACTGGACATGTTGAAATGTTGACCTGATGAAAAGTAAAGAAAAATGTTTTCAGCCTTTTACATCTCTTCCTTTGCTAATGATTGTGTATGATACATACAACAGTGTAATCCTGAGTGTGCGTCACAGCCCAGCGCCGCTCCTGCAGGCTGGAGATCAAACGATACGGCTGCTGAAGAAAACTGCATCATTTCTGAGGACGAGCGGTTAAATGCTGGTGATACTGATGAGCTTAAAATGAGTTATTAGCCAAAACATTAAACATCAGCAATTAAACTGAGTACATTTGAGCCAGATAGCTGGTTTACTCATTTGTATTGATTAACAATAGAGGTTAATAAAGGTCACTTTAAATCTACAGTCAATTAGCAGTTTATTAGCTACATGTAGTGAAAGCAGTCTTATGCATTACAATAAATCCTCCCTTCCTCTGCCGTTGTCCAGGAAACTGCTCCAGAGGTGCTGATTCATTTTGGAAGACGCAGTTTGTGGTACCCATGAACTGAACTGTGTTAGACTCACAGGTGTCTCTGATATTTTGTCCACCCCATTTAAATCAATGAGGGTAAAAGCTCTCTGTATGATGCATTACAACTGAACAGCAGCACAAACTGCATCCTCCAAAATGATCATAAAGTTGAATCAACTCCTCTTTGAACAACACGACCTTCATGAAGGCAGGATTCACTGCAGGACTGTTGTGTTTGACTACGTCAGCTCTCGCTTGGTGAATGTAACTGACCGAGAGCCGAGTTCAGTCGAAAACCTTCAATTAATCCTCGTGCAGTTTATGCCGCTCCACAAGCTGAAATCACCTCTTGGGTGAACCGTCGCTCTCTCAATGTACTTCATCTGCTTCAGTTACACATTTCCTGCAATTCCCAGAATGCCTTTCAACAAGCCCCAGATAAAGAGATGCGACCTTGCTGCTTTTCAGCTGTGGATTTTAAGCGTAGATAGAGAAAGTGATACCAACAGCGGAGCGTGAAGAGTCTCCGGTCAGGAAAAGGTGAGCTGACCTTGATTCAAGCCTCAGCCTCGCTTCATACTGCAGTGCATTGTGGGCTTTGTCCTGCTCCTGTGCATGCTGTGATACTGTCTGTGCACCTCTTCTGAGGTGGATTTTCGCCTGCGATTGCTGAACATCACGGGAAAATGAGACTGACACCGGACCTTGATGTTTTAGATCACTGAGAGAAACCCTTTGCTGAAAACAAGATGTAAAACTGAGTGTAACCAGGAGAAGCTGCTGTTTCTCTGTCGGCGTTTACACAGATTATCCTTTAATGACTGACAGGGAGATGCAGGACAAAGAAGGAGAAAGATAAAAGTCAGCAAAAACAGGGATTTTTCCTTAATCCAATGATCTGAATTGTAAAAAAAAAAAAAAAAAAAAAAAAACAAGGGCTCAGTGGATGTTCGGCGAAGCCTTGTCACAGAAACTAATTTCATTTCAGTGGAGCTTTAATTTTTCAGTCAGATTCTAAATCAGAAAATGCACCAAAACCCTCGAAGATTTCTATGAAGAACTTGAAGTCTTCATATTAAAGGAGCTGGCTATGCAGCAAAGAAGGTGTTGCTCATCTTCTCTAAATGAATAAAGGTTAAACGGAGATTAAAGATGCATCCGGTACTTCTGTTTATCAGCTTTCCTAAAACTCGTTTACAGCACAGAGACTCTGGCACCAAGACAACAAATAACTCTTATAAAGAGATGGTTTTTCCAAGCTCATCTCCATGCACCACCTTTGGGATGAACCGGAACCCCGACTGTGAGCCAGACCTGATCACCCAGCAGCGGTGCTGGACCTCATCAGTGCTCTGGAAGCTGAATGCGAGCGAATCCCTGCAGCCAGGTTACAAAATCATGTAGAAGTCTGTTCAGGTCAGTGAGATGTTGTAGTCAAGTCGACAGGGGGGTCTCTGGTGTCCACATCAGACACTTTACAGATCCAATGACCCATCAGCCTCCACCCGATGACGACTTCACGATGTGTCAAACTGTTTTAAGTATCTGAACCAGTGACTGAAGCTGCTGTTTCTATGGTGAGGAAAGTGAAATATGATGGGATTGTAGTCAGTGACGGACCAGCAAGCAGCACAGAGGGCCAAATCATGAGCTGAACAGAGGTGAGAATCACAACAAGGTATCCAAATCCCCTGACAGCCGATTAATTACCAAGAAGAAACTGATCTATTTCCCTCAAAGTGAACTTTCTTTCAGCTCTTCGTCTTCCTCTCCATCATTGCGTCTCAGCATCTTCTCCTCCTGCTGCCACGATGCGAACTGGCTGGAGATACGAGCTTCCAGCCTCGAGAATGGAAATGCATTTCACGTGCAGGTTTCATACAGCAAGATCCGATTTGGTCGAACAAATCACGTTTGTCCAGACGTGAACTGAGAAAGCAGGAATCTTCTAGCCGTTCAGATCAGATCTGGATCTGGTGAAACTGAGCCAATCGAATCCGAGTCCCGCTGAACACTGTCCGACACTCCCGGCAGCAGCTATCACATTAAAACCAACTCATTCTCATTCTCCAGCTCTCAGCATCTTATTGTTGTTCATTAATGCAGTTCATTACTGAGGCTGCATGCAATTATACTCGTGTGAATGCTCTATTTCTGAGTTAGCTGATGCAGCATCATTAAAAAAAAAAAAAAATGGGTCTTTCTGTCTTCTCCTATCCTGACTCAGAGGTCAGAGGTCAGAGGTCAGCAGCGGGTGGTTCAGGGGCTTTTACTTAAACCCTGTCTGAGGGGTAGAAATCACTGCAATCACCACCAGGGTAGGTTCACGCGATCAATCCTTCCTTTGTTGTTTTAGTGTCTTTGAGCAGGACACGTGTCTATTTCTCGCTCCGGTGACCTTTAACCTTCCTGCTAAAAGAGTGAAGTACTCCTGTCAGATCATCAAATCATCATCTTTTTTTTCTAAAAGTTTCCACATTAACACGACAAGAACGAGGAGAAACAAGCTTCCTGCTGAACTGACCCCTGGAAACCATCCCATTCTGAAAAACACAGACGTTCAACTATTTCCTGTCGTCCCACTGCTGACGTCCAGTCCAGGTCCAGCTGACGTCTTTCTGTCTTTCTGCTGGTCAGTTTCAGCTCTCCTGCCCGGCATCAGTAGCTGCTCCCGCAGCAGACGAGACCAGCTGCCCTGCTGTCAGTCACATGTCGGCTCACCAAAACTCTTCAGTATTACAAGTGCAGCTGATGCTTATAACCTGGTGCATCGCTGCAATGTAAACGTGGCTATTCCAGACGTCTAGATTCATGCAAAAATGTGCAGAAAGACAACATGTTTCAGAGGTCATGTAGCTTGCATTTGTGGAAAAAATGCTCAAAATCTTTACCTAAGTAAAATAATTAATACCATAATGTAAAAATACTCCTTTAAGTAAAAGTCCTGCATTTAAAAACATACTTAAGTAGGAGTACAGAGGTATTATCAGCCATGGATCATGGTATAAGTACTTATTCTGCAGAAAATTAACCCCTATGACTGAATTATTTGACATTATTGGACTGTTGCATCAGTGTGTGCCCAACCTCGGGGTCAGGCCCCTCCAAAGTGTTACCAGACAAGTGGAGGGGGTCGTGACATCTGAGGAGTATAGAAGAGAAATGTCTCTGTGGTGGAACTCTTGACAAAACACTGTTTTTTGTGGGGTCACAAACCACAAACGCTGCAAACCACCAGTTTCATACTTTACTGTAACTGATTTTTAAGATATAAGATGTAAACTCTTCTTATTTTGAACCGGTAACTACAGCTGTCAGGTAAATGTAGTGGAGCAAAAAGCAGAGTACGTCCCTCTGAAAGGTGCCTGGAAATAAGCGTCATGAAAAGAAAAGACTCAAAATTCTACTTAAATACAGCACTTGAGTAAATGTATTTAGTTACTTTCCAACATTAGTATCTTGTACCATTAAACAAGTACATTTGACCTCCAATATAATCATGTTTTCTCTAAACTTATATGTTTTTCAGTGTTGTTATGAAGATTTTAGCAAACAACATTTAAGCACATGTATTATTTCCTCTCACTATGAACATTTGGGCTCCGCCTGGACTCGACCTGGACCCTCATTTGGAAACCAGTCACGCTGGACTGTGGTGGACTTAACTACAGCCGAGATGCTGCATTCAAACTCCATGCTTGTGATTACAGCGAACGTGTTCGTACATCAAGCTGAAGTTCTTATCTTATTTCTTACTGGATTTTCTTGTGATTTCACATCACATCTGTGACGAACTGACAAATTCATGACTCGTGAACCTGAAGCTGCTACTTGTGTTTAAAACATGCACATTTCTAGAGAGTTGTGGTGTTGTGAAACTTTCATATTCAACATGTTGTCTCACATTGAAGCATCAGGACACCGGTTTGGATGTGCTGCGGGTGGAATGCTCCTTTAAAGATTTGGCCCGTGCATCCTCTGTTTTCACATTTTATCTGTCTCACTGATGCTCGCATCCAAAAACTACATGAGTGTGGAGAGGAAAAAAAAAAAGATTTCAACATTCAGCAACATGACAAGCAGCCAGAGGAGCAGAGCAGCGGGATCTGAAGCACAGAGCCTTGATTATATTCCTGTCAACATGTCAGGACCATGACAGACAGAGGAACCAGGGACGGAATGTTAGAGCTCAGGCGACCATATGCAACCATCCAGATTCTGTCACAATCAGGACAAGAGGGGCAGACGGACGAAGCGGCTCGTGGGAGTTTTCCCTGTTTCTGACTCTCACTGCTGGAAGCGTGAAAGTGAAGGCTGCAAATTCAGCTGCGTGGAAAAAACAATCTCACTCTTTCTGCACATTTCTGTCACCAGCGGATGAGAAGGAAAGGTAATATTTCGGGGGATCGGCGCACACACATGCGTACGAACGGGCATGGACGCCCGCACACACGCAGACACACGTAACGAGCACGTACACACACACACACACACACAAACACACATCTCCGGAGCAGGATCGTGGTGGGGATGCGATGCTCACATGTGCACCGCGCATGTTAAACACACACCAGCACGCATGCACACACGCGCTCACGCACGCACGCACACCCCTCTTGTTCCCCCACACCATCCCCAGCGGTCTTACCTCCAGACTTGCCCCAGCTGCAGGACGTGAAGCACGGTTTGAAAGACCCACATGCAGACGGTGCAGCACCTCCGGGGGGCCCCGACTCTCCCTGCGGTCGCAGGAGGGGCAGAGGATGTGTAAACCGGGGTAGCGTTCGCGGCGTTCCCCGCCACCGCGCACCCACCGCGCTGGTCGCTGTCCTTGGTGCTTAAAGTGCTGTCGCCCGCCGTGGCCGCTCCGCCTGCCGCGCCTGCCGCCGCCGCGCCGGTTCCGCTGCCGCTCGCTGCTCCGTCCCCGCCGCTCAGATCCGAGTAGTCGTACACGAACCACCTGAAACTCAATACCTGGACGACGGCGGAGGGCACCACGACGAAGACGAGAGTCAAGCCGAACCACCAGTAGTCACCTCTCAGGTAGTAGTCGGCGGCCAGCCACAGGTCGGTCGCGGCGTCGGAGAAAAAGACGAGCAGGGCGCAGAGCACCCAGCAGCAGTCCAGCAGGGTGTAGGGCTTCCCGCCGGCGGCGCTGCAGCGGGGCCGGGCGGCGGGGTTCCCCGGCTCCGAGAGGCTCCTGGGCGTGTTGTCATCTTCCACAGACACCGCTGCTCCATCCGACTTAGCGGCCATGTTGGTTAGGATAGGAGAGAAAGACAGAGAAAGAGGTGGGGATACGGGAGAGAGAGCGAGCGGAGGGGAGGGGGCTGGCTGCGTGCAGGAGAGAGAGAGATTACATCATAACCAGCCTCATCATCAGCCAATTAACTGTGAGGCATCATAACTAAGAGCGCTTTTAACACCGTGACACCAGCGCGACGTTTTCACGCCTTTCAGCGAGCGGACGCATGATTCTGCGGACAGTTCGGACCTGCGGGCTTTTTACTTTGCGCTCCTTTCATTAAACCTGTCCCAGTCTCAGTCCCCGTCTCTGCAGCAGAATCTGCTGCACATGACAGGACTGTTATTGAAGTCTCATTAAGACGCTTTTCCGCTGCTCGTGCTGAGGGTCAGAGAGGAGATTCAGGGTTTCCACCGTGAATCCGTTTCCACTGTTCGGTGCACAGTGAATCTCCCTCGATGTCAAATGTGCACTGACTCAAATTCACGGCCCTGCTTTAATCGATGAGAGATGAGACGACGCGTCCAGCAGGCTTTCCAAAAGTAGCTCAGTGACAGTTCCTGGTTTCTTTTATTAAGAGGAAGGTTTGCTGAGGCTGACTGATGAATTCATCTGAGCTCCTCAGTAAAACCAGTCTGCTGCCTCACTGGAGCAGAAAGGTTAAAGGGATATGACTGGAATCACCTGAGCACACAACACAGGAACAGGTCAGATAACTGGGCATGAAGACGTCTTTGCTGTTACCACACCGGCAGTCAGATGATTCTCCAGGACTTATAAACTGTGTAGCCATGCGGTCGTGATTGTTTGATCGAGCACACCTATGCACACCTGCGCTCAATCAGAGAGGAGGCTGGACCGACCTGTCGGCCACGCCCTGCAGTGATGTCGCTCAGACAGAAGACAGGAAGAGGTGAAAACAGGAGCACAAAAGGGAAAAGGGAGAGGAGACCCTCCACACTCTGCTTACCTGCCTCTGAAAGCTTCTTTGTATTCGCTTCAAACATGAATGTATTTCAGGTTTTCTTCTTCGGGACAATCAGGACTATTTCCAGGTGTGGAAATATATTTTATTAGAATAATTACATCTAAGTTTTGTGATGGATTCTATAAAATTCTGAAGGTGTTGAATACGATAGCTCATTATGAGAAAACTAAACACACTCTAGTGGTCTGAACAGGTGTGGATACACATGCTAGTTTCTACAGACAGTGGAGAGTTGACAGGCGGTGACTGAGAGGCACAACAAAGGTCTTCAGATCGATTCAAGCTGGTGACGTTGTGGCTGGGCCTCTGCGGCAGACTATAATTAATCTTATGTAGGTGACAAATTAATAATTTATTCATTTATTGTTTTTAAATAAGCCAGGCACTGCAGTTTTTAGCAAACAGCACTCCAACAGGAGGAAATAGTGAATCTGTTGGGGACTATTTTCAGCGGCGGATTAATCCACATTTGGTGCTCTTTGTGGCAGCAGGATGGTGTGTGCGGGACTTAAGTACAGGGTGTGTGTTCATGGTGATGAAGGTACAACAGGGGGGCACCTTGGTGCGTTTTTAGCAGTTTCTGGACCACGGAGGACTTCAGCAGCACGAAGGAATCAGAAAGATACAAACACAACACCTGCTCACAGGATCAGTTCGGTGCTGTTTGCGCTTTTCATTGGATTTGTTGCCATTAAGAAAAGAACGAATGGAGTTTATTTCTCACCATTTTCCCCTCTTCCTCAGCTGATCCCGGACCAGCAGCCCTCTAACCCCACAGGCTGCCTCTGTTTAAGCGTCAGGCTCTTTAAAGCGTATTTGTCTGATTGTAACGAGGCAGCGGTGCATAAAGCTGACAAGACACAGAGCAAGCGGCCTGTTTACAGCAGTGACTGTACTAATTGAAAAGATTCCATAAACTCTGAGCAGAATGGCCAATAAAACTCTTCGGTGAATTACGGCGCCGCGCTTCGCTGCCCTCGATAAACTAATCAGCCACCGTGTTTCCACATCGGGGCTGAGCGGGGCTTATCTGAGCAGGGGTCAATCCAAAATGTCTGTGGAACAAGATACAAAGCCCGGTTTGCTAATCTGAAGCTATCGCTGCTCTAACAAACCACCTCAGCAGGCCACATCTGCAGCGTTTCTGGGCCCAGGCCCCGTTTGGCCCAGATGTGGAGACTAACATGATTTGGCAAATGAGCGAGGCTGCATGAAGAGTCCTGATAGACACAGACATGGACTCCATGCAATGAATTTCAAACTTCAGTTTTATCTCATGAGTTGAGATGTTGTTCGGGAATCAGGGGCTAACCTGATGTTTTAAAAACGGGTCAGCGTGAAGCCTCAGTTCCTTACAGAGACGCTCCTCATTGGACGGCAGCTGCTGATAAAATCTATACACCCAGATATCCCAAACATTTAAATGATCTGAACAACAGAGACTGAAATTACTCTCCCAGGTGGCTTTTAACGGCTCGGTGCTGTATGATTCAAAGCTGGAAGTATTTTGGTCTTTGTTTCACAGCATATATTAAAAAAACACAGATTTGTCTGAATATTTTTTTCTATAAATGATGCCCATTATGAGTTTGAGGCTAAGGGGAACTAATTAGAGATCCCAGATCATCACGGCTCCGACTCTGACACACTTTAGAAAAACAGAGCTGAGTTTCTGCTCTGAAGAGAAAGAGCTGTCACGTTCTCACCACAGTTAGAAATTAAAAGTTTTATGCAAAGTTTCTCACAAAGCCAAAATAACCCTGAAATAAAATATACAAGTTTGTGGAGGTTTAAAAAGTTTGTAATCAGTAATGGAAGGAGCAAAGACTTAAGTCCTGTGAGCATCAATAGTTTACCTTCGTATTATGAAGGGAGGGAGGCAATACAATCAATTAATCCAACAATTTAAACACTTTTCCTGTTTTTTTTGGTTTTTTTTTGAATGAAATTGTTAATAATTCATTTTCTGAGCACCGACATTAAACAAACTGTTTTAACAGAAATCCCTGAAAACAACGACTTGACTTGGTGACAGAACTCTAGTAGATGCAGGTTTGAATCACTGAGCGCTCATGTGTATTAATGCCTCGTAATAAAAACACTCACAGTTCTGTGCACAGCAGCCGTGGCCCAGAGGTTGGAGAAGCGGCTTGTGGTCGGAAGATTGCCGGCAGAAAAATGTGGGTGTGGTGGAGTGTTCCCTCCCCTCCATTAGCCGGCTGATGTGCCCTTGAGCAAGGCACTCAACCCCCCCCCCCCCCCCAATATGCTCCCCAGGCGCTTGATTGCAGCCCACTGCTCCTGTGTGTGTTTCACTGCATGGTGCATGTTTGCATGTGTGTGTGTTTCCCCAGTGATGGGTTAAAAGCAGAGAATAATTTCCCAGTCTTGGCATCAATAAAGTAAATAAACTTTACTTTATTTACTTAAACTTAATCAAAATGCTGTTCAGGCTTATGGACAGACGACAAACTGACCTCCTACCAGCAGCTCCACCGCATATATGCTGCACATGTTTGAGCAGGAAACAGGTCCATGCTGCTCAGAACGTACGATAACTCGACCTAAACGATGAGTGCAGATGAATAAAGGTTCCCAGCAGTCCTTCCTGCTGGTGAGTTTCGCTCTAATTGAAGCGCTGCTGAATACATTAATATGTCTGACGGCGCGTTTCACTGCTTTTTCTGAAAAGCTGAAACATGCTTCTGGGGTTTCTGGTCCGTATTCCAACTTTAACGAGCATCTGCTTCTGAGCAGTGCAATTTGAACACTGCTGCACTTTAACGAACATAAAACAATGATTATTCTGATAGCTACGAAGGAGCTTTAACTGCTGAATGGTAACAAAACCTTTGAAATGTGATTTGAACACACATCAAGGTGAATTTAAATTAAAAACTTTTAAAGCCAAATTCAAAGAATAATATTTTTTATAGTGTCCACATCTGGCTAATTGCTGTAATGTTTTCAGACATCAAAACTCTGGGAAAAAGCATCATCACTCCCCAATCAGACCTGTTCAGACACGTCTGTTATAGCGCCCTCATCAGGCCAGGAAGCGTAATTTCACCAGACAAAATGTCCTCCTGGGAACCTCAGCTCTCTTCTTCTGCTTCACCTGAACTCACATTCTGTCGTAGTATCGCTCACAAGCTGCACGTTCCCTGACAAATGAGGGTCATTATGAGTTGGAGAGCGCAGGGAGCTAATTAGAGGTCTCAGATCAGTGCCGCCGCCGCCGTGATACACTTTGGTGAATACACGCAGACTCGCAGCTTCAGAGGGACTTAGAACATCTGCGGGTGAGAGTGATTTTGAATTGCTTGGTGACTTTCAGCAGAGAGTGGCAGAAAAGATGGTGATGTGCTGGATTCAAAGCAACAACTTGGTGCATCCACGATGCAGCTGGAGTCTGTGAAGCTCTCAGGACGCTGCAGACCAACGTCCTCGATGTGCAGCAGCCACAGAATTCTGATCATAGCAGATGTATTAATGTTGTTTCCGGCTTATTCGTCCACATAAAGGAGGCATATTCTAAACTAAACTGCATTCAGTTGGTGGAAACTTCTGGACAAAGCAACTCAGAGTGAGTGAATTTAATTGATTAATTCCTGGAATTAAACAGGAACAAGACAACTGGGACCATGTTTGATGCTGAGATGTTACAGAAATGACAAACTCTGAAAAAAAACATATATACATGTGACGCCTCGGACACACAGAATAGAAAGATGAGAGTGAAGTTCAGAAGAGAGAGCCTTTAAAAGAAAAAGATCTTGACAGAAATATTGATGGAAAAGAAAGCGTGAAGAAATCCTGCAACAAACACGGCTCAACAGAAAGCTGCAAGAAAGAGCAAAATTCAGACAGAAAGTCGAAAGTTGACAAAAACACTGAAGTACATGAGGCTGGAAATGAAAGTATGAATGAAAGACTGACAGAAAGCTCGCAAGAGGACGAGAAAGAGGGATACCAGACCCCCAGAAAGTAATCTCAAAAGAAAGCTTGTATAAATCCTCGAGAGCCGAAAAGCTTAAAACAAAAAGCTGAAAATAAACGGCAGAAAAAAACTGAAGGAACACAGATTAAAAGGCTGAAATCAAAGCCAAATGAAAGGAACTTGAAATGAAATTTAAGACAATGTGTAGAAGCGTGAAAAAAGAGGAAAACGAAAGAAAGCGGCCAGAAACGAGACAAAAACAAAGTTGACTTTGCACATGTTCGTCGAACACATGCTGAATCTCCAGCGGTGACGCTTCTGTGGTCAGATAAGCAGAATGAGGAGCCTGAAGCTTCCACTTTCAACACCAGTCAGAGGATTAGGAGGAAACAGAAACCCCCCCAGAGTCATTAAAGGGAAGCAAGTCCCTGAAGCTGGCTTCTTTAAAGTGATTCATTACATGGAGAATTACATGGAGGCTGCTGAGCATCCACTGATCTGTGAGACCCTGCAGAATCCCAAAATGTCAGCTTTCTCACAAAATCGCTTCATTCCGTATTTCTCACCGCGGACGGCTGAAATCCCGTCTTCGCTTTGCTGTGTTTAAATGCCCGCAGGCTCTGTGGGAACCATTTCAATCTGATCCAATCAGATCAAATCAGGTCTCAACACACAGAAAAACACAGAACTCGATAGTCTGGAGGCGCATGAAGCTTTTTTTTTTTTTTTTTTTTTTAGATTGTTTGATTTTCCACATTAACATACACGCTGAAGTCGTTCATGTGTCTCGTGTTTGGCCCCGTTGCTCGTTAAATAAAAGATGGCGAGTGATGGGAGGAGATCAGCATCGACTGCCTCTTGGTAAAGGAAGTGGTTCGTTTTTTTTAACATCCAAATTCTAAAAACCATGGTGATGCTGCTGCAGCCGCACTTGTTATCCCATCTTAACTGAGTGTGAAGGAAGCTGAATTAATGCACACGTCCTCGCACTGACAATCTTCTGCTTCTTGACACTGGACGTAAATCAGGAGGTGCGGAACGTCCTGCATGGACGTCGTCCCAGTGGATGCTGGGATTGGGTTTTCTTTTTGAATGGCCCCATGTGTGAGTTGTGGTTGTAGTCTGTATGAGATGGCTGTGTGATGGACAGGTGACCCGGCTGCACAGCCCCGTCACCTGGAAACTGGTCCACACTGTCCATTCACAGCACAAAGACGTGAAAGAAATGAAATGCTGCACCGACGGTTTGTTATGAATTTAACGAGGAAACGTCTGCAAAGCTGCAAAATGTTTAAACAAACATACTGACAACATGTTTCATTTGTTTTCCTAAAGTTACTTGTGCTCAAACAGAGGATTCATTCTCAGTGAAGAACCTTGGAGCCCTAATCTGCCTCTATACAAAGAGCAGTGATTCCTAACACGTCTCTGGGGGTCATCAGGTGGATACCTCCCTTCCGGCGTCCCAGAGTCACCCCCCCTAGTGCCAGTTCACACTGCTCCTACACAATCCAAACAGCACTGCCACGTTCAACTGACCCAGAGATGCTCCAGGTAGTGGCCAGTACCGATGCTACCATTTAGCTAATGCTAATGATAACCACTAAGAAGAACAGAAGAAGTCAATACAGTTCCGATGCAACCCTTTAGCTAATGCTAATGCTAATGCTAATGCTAACTGCTAACTGCTAAGAAGAACAGAAGAAGACAATACAGCTAGATTCACCTATACTGTTAATGTTAACTGCTAGATGCCAATGCTAACTGCTAAGATACTATCATACTACCACCGCTTTAGCTATTGTTAGCTGCTACAATGCTACCACAGGCCTAGATGCTACATGTAACTGCCAAGTGCCGCACTACCATCATCTACCCCTGCCTCTCACCAACTGCACCAAACATCATCACTATCTAAAGCAAGTTTGTCGGTTATTATAAACGCTGAGGGAAAGATGGCGGTCTCAGGTAAATATTAAAAAAGTTAAAGGTGACTCGGAGCAGAAGACAGGACCGCAGGTCAGGAAGTAGTATTTATTTCAGTGAATCAGAAATGTAATGAAAAGTCATTACAAGTACATTTTTAGTTGTTGTACTTGATTTAAAGTATGTTTGAAATATACTAATTCTGCAGTACTTCAAGTGGTATTTCAAAGTACAAAGTGTACTTGATTGTAAGTGTATTATAAATTGTGCTTAAATGTACTTTTAAAAGCTGTACTAAATATAATTTAATACTTTTAATAGTAATAAAGTCTACTTATTTTCAAGTCCTTTTTACTTTTTACTTTAATTTTACTTCATTTTAAGTATTTAGCCAATCAATCAAGGGCACCCGGTTGCTGATGGCGAGGATGTTTCGACGCATGGAAATGACATGTCCACTCCACTGCTTTGATCCAAAATAATCACGATGCTGTTTATTGTTCACATTCTTCAATACCATAGTTTCCAAAAACAATAACTGTCCGCTTACCATTGCAGATGCAGATTACCAAATCAGAATAAAACAAACACCAAAATGTCACGACATGACACGGTCTAAAACTGCTTCCCTTCCATCAGCCACACCTGAGTGCCTCACCTGGCCGATTATATGACCTCTCACACTTCACAGCAGGGAGCTCACAGCAAAAATAAAAATGATGCACAGTGCACACATGCACAGAAATGGCTCTTACAGATGATGTTTTGATGCTCATGAATCCTGATTTTCACTGGTGGACTTCAGTTCACTAAAAAGTTGTGCCAATTTAGAGACGATTCACACTCCAATTATACTCAAGTATTACTCAAGTGGTACTCGGAGACGACTTCGGTAGACTGAAGTGTTCTTGAAGGTGACAGAAATACACAAAGGTGTATTTTGTCAGTTCTAAGAGTTTATTTTTTCAGCTTTTAACCAAACTGCGGCCAAATCTTAATGTAAATGTGTTATTGTTGCAGCCTGAACTCAACCACATGCAGGATGCAAACCTTCTGCATCAGCTGATAAAACCCTTCGCCTCACACGCACTCATCCACCCGACTGCTTCACCATGTCCTCTGTGTGGTACAAGAACGTGACAGACTTTAACAGTTTCCTGTAAACACTAAAAGCATTCAGTGATGTCAAGCCTGCACAGGATGAGCTGACGCAGATGACGGATGGATCCAGTGGCTCACTTTCTGATTTACTCAATTCCTGCAGGATTCTTCTGTAAAGTGGAGAAACAGTCTTTGTTTTGTCATTGCACAGCAGCAGCAGCAGCAGCCACCAGTTTGGGAGTCCTGTGGGTTCCAGCTGACAGCTCTGTGTGATGGAGTATAAAGCGCTGAGTGGAGCGCTGTCCATTAGCTCGGCCCATCAGCTAGCTTAGCTCTTTACTGCCCCTTCACCCTCATAAATCCATCCAGCAGACTGTTCTGCCTCCTCATCAGAGAGCATGAGTCTGAGCATCCTCGTCTCACTCTTCTTAGAGCTTTTATATGATTAGTCTGAGTCCAGCAAACACAAGCAGGGAGAGGTTTTTTTTTCCAACACCCAAAAAACTAAATTAAAAGGTGTGTGTGGATTTGGAGTCTTTGTGCAAACTACCAGTAAATAAAGTCAAACTCAGTTACCTGTTTGCCAAATGTCTCTCTGAACTGTAGTTAATTAAAAAACTGCTTTTAAGGTTTCCCACAGAATCCAAAGCAGCGATGAAGAGCAGAAAGTGTCGAGCAGTCGTCTCTGCAGCTTTCACGCCCTGAGAGCTGACTGGAAGGTTCTTTCCTCCTCAGTGATGCCTGCACTTCTTATCCAATCACGGGCTACGCTTGTGGCTGCCCCACCTCCTCTGCCAAGGTGTGAAGTCCACATTAGTGGAGCCACTGGACAACCACAGCTCACACTGAGTATGCAGTGGTGGAAAGTAACTAAGTACATTTACTCAAGTACTGAAGTAAACATTTGAGGTATCTCTTCTTGAGTATTTCCATGTTAGGCTACGCTGTACTTCTATTCCACTACATTTCAGACGGAAATATTGCACTATTTGCTCCATTTCATTTATTTCACAGCTATAGTAACTAGTTACTTTTCAGTTTTAGATTCTACATATGATCAATTTATTAAATATGATTATTATTATGGATTAAAATACCCAACAGTATATGAGGTAGTTCGAGACATCAGCCAACTAAGAAATGACATTAAAGTACTGCTTATACATAATACCAATAATATAATATAACACTGTAAGGGGTCAATATGCACAACAAGTACATTTACTTTGATACTTAAAAGTACATTTTGTTGGTAAATTTTGTGCTTTGGATTGCAGTACTTTTACTTGTAATGGAGTATTCTATAGTGCGCTATTGGTACTTTTTCTTTAGTAAGAAATCTGAATACTCCACCACAGCCATTGGCGGGTCCAGGGGTGGGGACACAGTGGCCCCAGCTGGCTCCTGAGGTGCCCCTGTTCACCTCAGAGCACTTCAATGCTAGCTAATGTTAGCTGGTTAGCACTCCCTGGCAAAGCGAAGCATTCTTTGTTTTTTTTGTCGTTTTCTAACGATCAGGCGAACATGTATTTTAAAGGGCAGGATCTTCAACAACACATAGCACTGTCGCTGTTTGTCTTTTAAAGGAGAATTCTGCTGCAAGGTGATTTGCGGTTAAGTCGGTTCTGAAGTTATTTCTAAGCACAAAAAGTCACCAGAATGCAAGAAAGGATAAATCATGGATCAGCCCCCGACCACAGCCAACATGTTGTACAGACAGATCCAGAGCATGAACGTGATAAAGCTTTTCTTTCATGCACTGATGTTGAGAAATAGGGTAAAAGTGTATCATGACAGCTTGTCACATGTCACCGTTTCCCTTTATTTTTTTTACAGTTTGGTAAAAGTTTTGCACATTTAAATGTTTTCAAGTCTTTTCTAACGTTGACAGATCTACGAATCTCGTCCTTTGCTCTGATGTAGCAGAATAATTGTGTGGAGACTCTTTAAATCCCTGAATCAAACTAAAGTAAAACTCTTTTTGCTGTTGTTTTGGCACTGAAAGAATGCACACACACACACACAGACACACACACACACACGCCTGCACACACTGCATTGTAAAAGACTCGGGGCCGACATGCATGTATTCAGATCGGTGCTGGTCAACAAATCATTCAAAGTGGTTTCAGTAATAAACGCTGCAGCGCTTGACTCCACTGTCATAGAGGCAATAATGTTCAATATTTAACACAGTTATAAATATGATTTCTCACAGCAGAGGGCCGTAGGTGGATCAAACAACACAGGAAAACACAGCAAACAGCAGAGTGTGAAGGCTGTCTGAGAGGACAACAGCACTGAAGACAGACAGACAGACAGACAGAAAGACAGATAGATAGATAGACAGATAGACAGATAGATAGAAATAAAGGATAAAACTGGCGGTTTAATGGGAATAATTGCTCACTGGTCGTCTCTGTGTAAATGTGTGATTGTTTCCTCTGAAATCGGTCCTGGGAGCACAGATGGGTTTCAGGAATCAGTTCACTCCACAGGAATTGATGTTCTCCTCCTGCTGTCACCGTTAAATAAACAAACGATTGTAAATAAGTCAGCGAGATAAAACCTGGTTCAGCGTTCAGTGAGCCTTTTGTTCAAGACTTGCATTGTTATAATGCAAAAGTAGCTTTTAATGATTAGTCCCGCTGTGGTGTTTGTTGACTTGTTGATAGAAAATATTCAGTTTACTGAATGCAAATGTATTTCTGATGTGATCATTCTGGATTCATGATCATTTAAAGTCAACACGAATAAACAGTTTAAGTGAGATTTATGAAAAAAATTCTGAAAATAAAACATTAATGTTTGTGGTGGAAATCAAATTGTTGGTTTTTGAGATATTACTGTTAGCGGAAAATGGTAAAAGTGTTGGAAATGTGCAATAGACATAACGATCCACTAGAGGGCAGCATGTCAGCAATGCTTTTGTCTTGCACAAGTGGAATATTACATGTATATGCAGGTGCAGTACCAGCAGGGGGCGATAATGACAGGAGTGAAGTACAAACGTTGCATAAAACGTGATCGCACAGGAGACGAGGGTTCAGTTCCCGTGTGAGACCAAATTTCAAGTTAATGATCTTTACTAAACTAACCAAGTAGTTATTTGGAGCCTAAACCTGAACTACAACTGTCACCTGAAATGTTAATCAGCACGTTTTATTTTGAAAGTCTAACCAGACATCTTTCATTACTAGCTTCACCTCAGAGGTGAGCCAACATGTGATGCTGACACAGTGGACCGGCGGGTCCATTACAAGCTATGATTGAACTCTCTGGCCTGGAATCGCAGCTAAAACAGGCCTGGAGTGTGAAGTGTTAATTAAAAAACCTCAGATTCAGCTGATCTAGCTGATCTCAGCTGGTCTACAGGACACAGCAGCTGTATTAAGACTAGACCAAAACTGCTTTGAGCATCTGATCAGGATGCATCCTGGTCCTCCTTTGGAGGTTTTTTGGGCACATCCAAGCATCATCCCACCAACATCTGGACTACCTGACTTAGCCTGCTGCCACTGCCACCCGGCCCCCAGATAAGCAGCAGTAAATGGATGGATGGATGTTAAACCAAAGCTAAGCTAAGCTAGTGACGAATGTGGTATCTTCATGTGGATGACTAGACTGAACTAGAAGGTCAACTTCAGGTGTCATCACTACAATAACTGCATTTTTTGCTGGTGATTGTTTTTTTAACACCTAGAAATGGCAAAAATCTAATTTTCCAGCACCGCATTTAAGATAAATTGATAACTAATAATGATAAACGATTCCTGTTCACATCAGATGAAACGAAAGAAAGCAGCAACTTGTGTCGCTGATATTTCTCCGGAAGGTTATTTTTCATTAAAGTGGCCGTAAACGAGGGAAGATGTGTGCAGCAGCGACGGCTCTCTCCACTTTCTGCTCTTTGTTCTTCTCTTCTTTCTGTCTCGAAGTGACAACTGCAGTCTTTCACTGCTCATTATGGTCTGCTGGAGATGAGAGGAGAGCAGAAAGCCCAGCAACGCAGCGTTAATGTTAATGTTTGGTTTTAGGCATCACAGCAGTGTCCTCACAAGCCGGTATGAGCGCACACACAAGCCTCTGGATGCTCGTGTGAGTGTGCACGTTCTTCTATCGTTGCGAGGACATTCAGGTTCTAGTTTCAGTTCAGTTCTGGACAGCGAGGCCAGTTTGCAATGAAACATTTGGTCTACAAGATGTCAAGGCGTCTGAGACCAGACAAAAACTCCTAAATGTTCAGTTTGGTGTCACATTAGATGAATAAAAGCATCAAATCAGAAGATGGAATGTAATTAATCAGCTGTTGTTTTCACTATTGATTAATATGGTTGATTTTTTTTTTTTTGGATGGGACAGATTTCAGTTGCTCGTGTTGGTCGACCAACGAGGACCAGCAAATGTTCACATTTGACAAGCTTGAACCAGATAATTATTGATTTGTTCTGCACTTTCACTCGTCTTCAACCAGCGATCAATTACCAAAATAGTTGCTGATTGGTTTTTGGGTTAATGTGAAGTCTGAGGAGTCCGGGGCTGAATTACGGCAAAGAGAGTCCTCACAAGTATGGAGGTCCACGTGTGTGTGTTTGTGTGTATGGTTCATCTAAGGAGTGGGAGTTTGTGCAGCATGGCAGCTGCCATGTTCACTTTCTGTTGTTTAGTCACATGCTGTTCTGAGTGCACGCACGCACACACACACACACACACACACACACACACACACAAAGCAAGTCTCTGCAACACAATCACAGCGAACAGAGAGAAAAAAGAGAAACATTCAAATACAGTCACCTACTGTACAAACTATACACACACTGTCTGCTACACCACACACACACACACACACACACACACACACACACACACAGTCCAGCTGACTGGCCCTCCAGAGCTCACTGTCTCAACAACTGATCCACAAAGACAACCTGAAATAAACAATGAACACAGAGAAAACAGCAAGGTAGAGAGACATAGGAGGACAAGAGAGAGAGAGAGAGAGAGAGAAGGACTCCAGAGTCCAGAGGGGAAAGCATGGGGGAGGGCAGGGGGATCATTTTAATCCCATTATAACGTTTATATTAAGAGGAGTAATTACTCAACCCTTCATTAGGATTTTGCTCTTCCTCAGACTCGCTGCAGGGCTGCGAGGACTAAAGAGCAGAGCCACCGAGACGCTGCAGCTGTCCACACAGACACATCAGCGGCTGTTTACACACCCTCACGGTTCCTGAGGTCGAGTCTGCGGACGAACAAAGGCGCTAATGCCTATAATATACCCTGTGAATGAAGAAACGCACTTCCCCAGGAAGGAGAAGAGTAAAGAGCATCAATAGATCTGAAACTAAACTGATGAATATGATGTTAAACTGGATCCTGTACTGTGACCTGCAGGCCACATTTGACTTCCAGGCCAATCAGAAGAAAGTCCTTAAGAAATGAAAGGTGTTGCGCTTGTTGCTTCAGGTAGCGGAGAGATGATGCAACACGATCCACAAAGGCTGGTTTGAGACACAGCTCCGAGAGTTCGAAGCCTCGTTAGGCACCAGAACACTGAACGGCGGCTTAAACTCCTCACAAAGACGCCTGACGATGAGTCACAAGTGTTTTCAAAGGCAGAGGGCTCCAGCAAAGAAACATTGCATTGCTTCTCTTTACCTGCCGATCGCTGCAGTAGAAGATTAATTGGTTGTGATCATTTTACAGAGTTGTTGTCGTCTAATATTAAGTCTGGACCACCTGGATGGTTTCATCACCTCACTGTGTCCGCATCACGCGTCCACCGCTGCAGCCTCTTTGCATTGTTTTCTGTCTTCCAGTCTGGACCAGATGACTGTCAAGGCCGGGTACAGATATGCTCTGCTGGATGGACAGGCAGATGTATCTCTGGCTCTTTTTAGGTAAGTACACAGGTAATCTCCCTGCTGACAGGTGTGTCGTATACCTGCAAACGAGCACCACTGCAGAAGACCTTCCCCCAGCAGCCGTACGACCGGCACTGGTCCAGTGTCATGACTGTAGCAACACGTTTATTCCTGCCGTCGGGCCGCGACTCGCTTCCTCTGTTCTTTGGACATCGATGTTGGAAGAGTTAGGACGATGATGTGACTCGATGTCTCTCAAAATGCCAAAGACACCAAATCAAGCACAGTTATGTCACTTTAAGTTTATCCACTGGGTGAATATTTTAGGATAAATTTGATGTTTTTAGAACATTTTTGATTTATTGATGACTTGAAAATAACGACTGAGCTGATCACATGTGCCCGTTGAGCCTCGCCAGACGATGACAGAAGCAAATGTGATTAATCACACAGCAATTCTGGTAAATCTTCCAGTAAAATACAGAAGTGAGGAGCTTTCTTCTTGGCATGAGCGAGAATGAGAGGGTCGAGATGTGGAAGAGAAGGCTTTAATTCAGCAGAGAGACGGTAACGCCAGGTGAGAGCGACTTCCTCTCCTCATAATGTTTTAATCTCGAGGAAAAGCTGATGGAGCATCGAGGCTTTTATTTCCAGCGACACCTTGTTTTATATTAACACATGCACACGCAGCGCTGAATGGTTGTTTGATATCGCGCCTGTCTTGCCAAAATATCTGTGGGTACCTTTTTGTGAGGAGGTGTAGATACACACCAATATTAGATAAAAGAGGAAGGAACGCATTGATTTGTGAGTTCAGAAAAAGCCTTAAAAAAGGCGATCCGGGGCAAAAAGCAACAGGATCATGTACGTCAGTGACGGCGGAAATATCTCCTGGAATTACTCTTCAGTGACTTCAATCCTTTTTTAAAAAGAAAATGGCTGTTTCTTTTTTAATGCCCTACAAAAAACACTGGATCAGTGGATTTTTCCAGTCAGCATCCACCAGCTCTGTGGAGATTTATTTCGTCTCTTTTAGCTCCTGGTTTTGGTTTTACCGCAGATTTGCTGTCTGATCAGTCCAGCTTCCAACAGCAGCGGCAGGCAGCTGTTTGAAGCCACAGTGCACCACCGAACAGCGGGGGGGCAAAGTTAACAACCAGCTGCTGAGAAAACTGAAACATCTAGCAGCTAACCAGACATATTTTTCTCAGAGGATGGTGGAGACCAAACAGGAGATAAAAGGAGTGTGAATATTAGGACGGTAAAGTTGTTCTGTGTCACGTGTATGTGAGCAACTTAATGCTAACAATTAGCTCTGCTTATTATCCAAAGCATAATCATACTATCTTCATCCTGCGCCTCACACACACGGTCTATGACATCAGGGATGACATCAGCAAGGAGTCAGAGCCGGGAATGACGTCACACCTGAGTCGTTCCAGCACAACAAGTCATGAAACCAAGAACGACGCCTCCAGGAAACACATTACGTGAGATTTTGTAGCTACAGGCACTGCAGCAACACGTCCACAGGCAGAAGCTGGGCAGCAGAGTGTGTACGACTGATTTAATGAGTCATAAATAAGACAGAAGTGCTAATAAACAGATGAAACTTGTTGACACACGGAGCAGCCATCTTGGATTTTGAGGTGGTGGTTGGTGAGGTTCTTCTGTGAGTCAGATATCTACCGTCAGTCCTTCCTTCCCAGTTTCCAAGTTCTGGTTCTAATAAATTACACAACTATTAAATTAGAAAACTAGACTGAACTAAACTGTAACACTGCTAAAACCCCAACAAACGGTTATTTCTGTGATTCGTAGGAGAGGTAAAGGTCCCGCTGTCACCTGTTTTGTTACAGATCTCATTCAGCCGTCCACCATCACCAGTCCTCTCATCTAGATGTCTCACAAATTCAACTGAAGCGAAGTCGGAGAAGGTTGTGAAGTAAATTCCCTCTCCAAAATTTTTGTCATAGCGCTCAATAAATCTGGGCCTGGCTCGTCTGTCGAAACAGTCGAAGCTCTCAGTAAATCCATCACTCACTGTCTGAGGGCTGATGGATGTTTCCACCGGGGGACTCTGTGATTGAGAGCCACCGCTGGCTCGCAGCGCTGATCCCATATTAAACTCTGCGGACTTGTTGTGCCGCACTATAAATAATTCAAGTCCTGCTCTTTTATCAGCGGCGCTTCATGTACTCCTTAACATGAAATGAGATGTGAGGGAACGATGAGACAAGTCTGAATGCAACACTGTCACGTCTAAACACAACAGAAGCCTCACAGTCGCATCAAATCAATCAGGCGGCACTGAAACCAGCAAAGGGGGTCCACTGTAAAACACAAACTGCTTTATGTGCATTCTAACCATCAAAAACAGGCAGATAGGCCTTTTGAGTCCGCTTAACATAAGTGGGCTTTCAGGTCAGTAAACGCATCGTCATTCTGCTTTCGCTAAGCAGCATGGAAGTTCTTACAATCTTCTTATATTGCCTTAGATTTGAGAGCTGGAGAAAGACACACCCCAGCCAGAAGTAAACCAGGTGAGTAAGTAACCGGGTCACAGGTGACTCCCTCCAGCAGCTAAAGTGACCCAACAAGGAACCTGGTTTCAGTAACTGATGCGGATTTCACAGGTTACTACAGTGTATGTAAACACGTTCTTCTTCTGATTAACCTGATTACTTTCAGTTTTACGTTCTTCTCTTTCAGTTTTCTCCCAGGTGGATCACTGCTGCGGCGCTCTCACTCCATACCAGACCAGTTTCAAAAACTGCCCCCTTCAGTCAGTTAGACAGAAAAACATTTTAAAACAGGGTCCAGGTTGAAAAATTAAGTTAACTTAAGTTGCCCTTTAGGTGTGTTTCTCAAAACACAACGTCACAACAGAGATTATGTGGTTTTAGTTTAGGTTGTGGTTTTTGGCGGTGGTTGGGTCTCACAGGTACTGAAGGTATTTACAGAGATGATGTGATTTCATGTTGGTTTTCTCTTCACGTTTCATGTTCACTGTCAGGAAATGATCATGAAACACGTTGCTCACGATGCAAAACAAGACAAACCTTTAAAACTCTTCCTAAACCAGAACATAAAACAAGTTCAGTTTCTCGAAAACGTCTTCAGTGTCCGAACACTCACGCTGTGTCACACTGATCTACCTTTAGCCACCTCTAACACTTCATCACCGTGTCTTCATGCTGCAGTTGAAGCTTCAGTCTTAAAGCAGTGAGGTTCCACATCATTATTTAAAGTCTGTCTGTGGAAAATCTTCCTCTGATGAATCCCATCGTCGAACTTTCTCATCAGCTCAAGCGAGGCCGCTGCTCGGTGACCAAACGTGCGATGAAGCATCCCTTCTTCTCGCTTGTATTTTCTTTCTGTTTCTTTCGGTCTCTTTAAAAAGCTGAAACATGCTCCTGATGGTTTCTGACCACATTTTAAACATAAAAACAACCCAAAACAACATGAGGATAATCTGTTTTTGAGTAGATGTCTGAACTTTGTGAGCCTGTGTTTGCTGTGACTCAGAGTCTAAACTGTTCGTACCATCTGAAGCCCCAGTAAAACCCCAGCCTCCTTCCCAAAACCCCCCCTTCCTTTCAATTATTTAGCTTCAGCAATGAGGATGAATGGCTTCCAATCTCAGCCTCCAAAAACGGAAACAGTCTCATTAGGATTTTAATGGTCCTGCTACAAGAAGGATGAGACGGAGGAGGAAGATGATGGAGGACTGGATGGGTGGAAGGCTATTTTTACTGTCACATATACTTTGCTATTTTTGGTGATGGATATTTTTACTTCTTTGGAGAGCAGTTTGGTTTCAGACCCACAGTTTGAAAACTCCTCTAATACACCACACAGTCAAACCAGAGCAGGTTTAAAAGGACGCCGGCGGACGTTTAACTCAGTCAGTCAATGAATGAAGGCGTCTGCTCATGTAACAGAGTTAAAGTAGTGGTATGATTCCACTTGCCATTTTAATAAACATATACACGCATACACACATACACCAACAGTTTTAGGTTGTCCAAGGGTCATGAAGGCAGCAGTCCTGCTACCTGGTGTAGTGCAACCTGGAGGATAGCAACAGTTGCACCTTGCCGTCCTCTGGGTATGTATGAACACCACGAGCTCCGCTGTTTGTCCATATTAAACTTGGTTTTTGTTGTTAAATGTGTACTTTAATTTATGTTTGCTCTCATAATGGTTGAGCATGTTCCTTTTTTTATAAAAAGTTGACGTAATTTACTTTTGTTTTCTTTTGTGTTAGTTAATTGGTTTTCCCTCGTTTTTATTTCAGACCGGAATGTGTGTGTGTGTGTGTGTGTGTGCGCGCCGCTGCGACGGGGACTGACTGTATATATATATGTGTGTTTCATAAACCAGGTACGGTTATTAATATGCATTAATTCAAATTGTTTGTTCAGATAGCAAAATATAGAAAAATGGCAACAGTTGCACCTTGCCGTCCTCTGGACCGGAATGTGTGTGTGTGTGTGTGTGTGTGCGCGCCGCTGCGACGGGGACTGACTGTATATATATGTGTGTTTCATAAACCAGGACCAATAAATGGCGTGTCTGGATGCCAACTGAACTGAGTTTGTGGTGATCATATTAACACAACGCAAGAGTACAACCGCTACACTCACAGAAATCACATTTCCCACTTACCAACTGCGATGCTGATAGCTTTGACTTTAGTTGCTGAAGTCTGGAGATCTTCTGCTGACCTGATACAGAAGAAAACAGAGAAAAGAACATTTTTTTAATCCATCTCTGAGAAAACTGGATTTTTTTTTAAACAATACTAAACATGTATGCTAAACATTTTGTTTTGTTTTTTTCTCCATTTTCTAAGAAGTGATTTATTCCTTGTCCAAATGTGTGCAGAGTTTGCTATTATAAAATTAGCATAATTTAAACACGTTTGTTGCATTTTATTAAAAAAATCTTTTCACAGCTTTCAGGGTGTGAATGTGTAACCTGGAGCATTTAGCAGCCATGGTTAGCATTGTCAGCATTAGCTAAGCCGCTGTTCGCATACAGGTCTCATGTCTAGATGGATAGATAGATATACTTTATTTATCCCAAGCTGGGAAATTGCAGAAATCTGCACCTTTAAGAAGTAAAAACAGTGTTTCAGTGGTGTTTTTATGTGCGTTAGCGACAAAGTTTGCTGGTAATCAGTGTCCTCCAAAACGACCAGTATGAGTGTTTCCTGCTCTGCCTCCTCTGTGGTCGGACCAGTGAAGGTAAGCCTGCACCGTTAAGGACAGATCGCCTTATAAAATAAACTGCTGGCTGCTCCATTGCATTCATTAGCTACCTGTAGTTACAAGCCATTTTGCAGATGGTCATTTAAAATTCCAATAATGAGAATATAACATACAATGCATTGCTATACAGTAAATTAAAGCACCCACCAGTGTACAAAATGGATAAGATCAGCTCTGCAGCAGCCAGCTACGATATGAAAATGCATCTTACTTATTACTGCATCAATAATGATGATAATATAGCACAATATATACTAACGTAAAAACAACAGAGCTCATTTTGGTTGTATAGTGAGCAGCAGTGTTCTAAAACTGTGGTGTTACGACTTTTACTGTCGTAAAATATCTTCTGCCACCGCTGTCGATTGCTCAGCAAACTATTCACTCCCACCTCTGCTGATTGTTGCTAACATCGAGCAAATTCTGCTTTCGCAAATCCGAGGCGTTTTACTTTCATCGCAGGAAAGAAGGAAAAGAAGGGAAACGTCGTCACTGACGTCAAGTCCTGACGTTCTTACAAAAGCTCCATTAAAAACTCTTAATTTTCTCTGATTGAAGTTGTCATGTAAGGTAGGTGTGTTCATTTTTTTCTTTTCTTTGTGACGGGTATTAAACATAAATCCTAGAGAGGATATTTGTGATCCAAACACATCATCGACAAGGCCTGATAATCCTCATCAAAACAGGAAAGAGCCTCTGAATCTCAGTCGTGTGCTGCAGAGACAGTTTGTGGGGAGTCAGAAGTGTTGCCCAGCCGGAGTTCATTTAAAAACTCCTGACGAGGTGTTTCCCCCTGCCAACGCTCGCCCTGATAGTTTAATATCACTTACAGTTGTTTATTTATGACCCGCATCCCCGTCTGTGTTCTTAGCTTAATTACTTCAGGGTTGTGTGTAATCACTGATGGAGGGCCTGGAGACAGAGGAGAGAGATGAAGTGAGAGAAAATGAAAGGTGAGAAAAAAAAACTTGAGCGAGATGAATTGAGACGGAATAAAAGCGAGAGGTGAAATCTGGGTGAACGAGGAGGAAACGACGGGAAGAGACGTACAAGGGACGAGGGGGGGCAAAGATAATTAGATTTCTACTACGAGAAGAAATAAACAGAATGGGAGAGGAAAATGAAGAGGTATCAAAAGGCTCCTTAAGTGTAGTGTAATCACATGGTGAGTGGATGATGGTCGTTATAATCATAATCAACTCATAAATACTGCTGGCTTTGAGATGCTGCAGCTGCTGGAATAACATGAAGCTAATGTTTGATTGTATTTTTCTCTCCTTCAGATGTTCCTGTCATTTGCATGTAATGATTCATCTTGATACACGTCACGCGAAACGCCGCGAGCTCTTTGAAATGACCGCCATGCCGAGTGTGGGAAAAATGGCGTCTTTACATGTGGAGCATAGAATGTGTCATCCAAAGCAGCACTTTGCTTTTATTTTCTCTCATCCTGAGAGAAGAAATCTGGTTCTGGTTGTTCCACTTTCTTCACAGGCTGGTCTCTGAGTTCGTCTGTCTGCAGTTTTATCCTGAAAGCAGCTGCCTGCTGCTGCTGGAAACGAGGTTAATGAGAGCACTGAGAGTGAACCGCACAGTAAATGTGCCGTACAACCAAAAAAAAAAAGAGGTGCTAAAACGCTCTGTCGAGCTGAGGGGGACTGCAGGGTCGGGCTTTAATTCTTTGTGGGTTTGGACAACAGACCTCGTGTGACATTACACACTCATTCGAAGCTAATGTTAAAGGACCAGTGTGTGGGATTTAGTGCCATCTAGTGGTGAAGTGAACTGGCCTCACGTCATCACTCCCTTACAAAGCCTGTAGGAGAAACTACGGTGGTCTTCAGGTAACAATCAGGATTTGGTTTGTTCCTTCTGGGCTACTGTAGAAACATGGCGGACTCAGACCTGCTGCCTCTGAAGACATGATCATCTCATTCTAAAGAAGCACAACAATTCTTATTGATTATACGGCAGTGAAAACATTTCTGCCAATAGATCCTTGTGAATCCTTCACACTGGACCTTTAAAACAAACAATCTAAACACGACTACAAAGTTTTTATGAGAACAGACAGCAGATACTAGCCGAGTTTCCATCGATGGAACCATCTCTGCTAAATCAGTTCTGACACAGCCAACAAAACTCACATGAGTGATCAGCTGTTTCTGCTATAAAACCTGAAGAAGAAGAAGAAGAAGAAGAAGAAGAAGAAGAAGAAGAAGAAGAAGAAGAAGAAGAAGAAGAAGAAGAAGAAGAAGAAGAAGAAGCTGTTTCTGCTATTGTCTTCCTGGATATTCCTATAACGCTCTTCGTCTTCATAGTCTTCGTCTCTGGACAGCATGAAACACCAATAACAGCTGACAGGAAGGAACAACAACAAGTCCTGCAGACTCTCTATTTTTCTCTGTGGTGTTTACGGCGACTGTTGTTGTTCCTGGTTTTCCACATTCTTCTTCTTCTACTTGTTTATTATCGCCATGTGTAACGTAGCTTATACCGCCAGCTTCTGATGAAACTACACTCAGCGTAGCCATGGAAACGCTTAGTTCGCCTCCAGCATGCTGATTTGTCACTATGGCCAAAAGTCCTATAATGTGAGATCTGCGACTACATGACGACTACATCCATGTTGTTTCTGTGGTCTGAAGGAGCCGCCATCGTTTTTCTCTCGCTGTCATCACATTGAAACCACTCGTGAATCCAGCTGCCTCACAAGGTAACGCTGGTCGCACAAAACCATTTAAAAATGTCCCCATCAGCTTTGGGAAACTGTGATTTTGCCCTTATTCACTCCCATTCAGTGGAGCTGGTCCTTCTTCACTGTCTTCGCAGACCCTGAGAGAGTCTGTGCACATCACTGCCAGCCAGCTTTAAGGGAAAGACAGTGTTTCCTGTGCGGCCAGCGCTTCCTGCTGTAGTTCATACTGGTTTCACTGGTGTCCACAACAATACAGATGTCTGTGTACCTCTGCTGCTGAAACAGCTCGGACCTCCAGACTCCAGCAATAAGCCAGCGCCGCCTCATCCCGCCAAAGCAATAAGCTAAACACGTCTCTCCTCAGAGCCTCGTGCCTTAAAACCAATAAACCGAGAGCAAAGCATAATGAAATGGGCGATTCAGGGAAAGCATAAGCCCAGTCCACAATCAATAAAGAGGAGAGGCGCTTTTTCTCCTGACTTAAGTATTTACAGTCGGGGACTCTAAACTTTGGAAGGGTCTGGCCGGGAGAAACGATTGGCAGGAAGCGCACCTGCTTTCATAAGTCTGCACCTTCTTTTATTTGCATTTAAAGTGGTAATATCAGCGCCGAGTGTTATTTTTCATTTTGTCTCCATCGTTGCTGCGACGGGTCGCTGCTGTTTCTGCTCGGAGCTCCTCGGGGACCGTTTGTCAGTCAAACGCTGCGGCGACTCCTCGTGTCTTTTGGAATTTATGTGGATGCAGCTTCTGGTTTCACGGCTCTCTGCTAGAGCGTCTCAAAGGACTCGGATGTAGTTTCATAGGATCCAGAACAAAAATAAAACATCAGAAGCTGAAATGCAGGACACAGAAAGTAAAGCAAAAACTAACATATGAAGCTAAAATGGATGTGATAAGCACATGTGAATCAGGCAGATATTATTCCATTTACTCATATATTTGTTGATATCTTCAGACAGTTTTTAGACATCAACAGAGTTCAGAAGCACCGAATATTTGTTAGCAGGACGTATTCAATGCTGGTTTTGGTCTTTTCATGAGTGAAAAAAACCTAAACTGTTGTAATCTGTTGTACATTTATTCAGTTACTGTAGTCGAGTAAAGTTTTAGGGGTTTATACTTCCACAACAACATCACTACTTTTCATCGGGAGGTAATTTTTCCTTCATTTAATCCCATCATTATGTGTCTGACAGCTGCAGTTACTGTAACTGCTTTTATACAGCTGATAAAATATAACACATTGCTGGAGAATACTAGTTAACAAAAACTCAACCTCCATCAGCGACAACATTAAAATCATAACGCATCTAATAATTATAATGATAATTATAACAATACAGTATAACAAGGGGCATTCCTGCACAGTGATTTTCATTTGCATTTTGATGGTTAGGCTTTGAGTTAATTTACTCTCAGTAAACTTTGGATGCTTGTTATATTGTGCTATTCATTAAGTTGAGGATATGCACAGTTCTTCAAATGATTTCACAAATTCAAATCAGATGAATAAAGCAGCTTTGCAGGTTCTGGTTTGTGCTCGATATTTTTTTATTACTCACACTAAATGAAACATATTCATGAGTCACGGCGCAGAAAAATCCTCTATAACACACAATGCGACAGCCTAATAAAACATAATGAAGCAGAGAGACGAAGCTCGCAGGTGGGACGACATTTGAATGCACCGCCAGGTAGAACACTGCATCCAGCTGTCTGAAGCGAGCGCGTCCCAGTCGGACAGAAAAGACACACTGAGCCACACACACACGCTCACAGGCAGCAGACAGTGAGAGGGAGACGATGCTGAAAGACGCATCTGTGGTCCCAACGGCAGGTTCCTCCTTTCTGCCTGATTAGACTCAAGAAAAAGACACCAGCAACAGCAGCAACAAGCCGGTTGTGCTGCTTGTTTGGAGATGAAGATTCCTCTGACGGTCACCAGAAGCGTTCACGTGCTTTTAGCTTCAGCGTCCGCAGGAAGAGACGGTCTCATGTTCTGGTTCTGTCGCAGCTGCTGGAGTAGATCCACTGACTCTGCCATTGATTTCTTGTCAGTGAGGCAAACTTACGCATGAGAGGAGCGTCTGTTTTCTCTGCTTCACTTCATTTAGACCACTTCTCAACTCTGACGACTCTGATTCAGATGTGATGTTTGTTATCTATATTTGACCGTCAACATGAAATTAGTGCTTAACGATGCAATTTGCAATGCTTGTAAAGATTAGACAGCACAAGTGTTTGTGCTAATAAAACATCCTGCTGAAGAACAAACTCTTCAGGGGACATCAGTGATGAAGCCACGGTGCAGCTGTAACATGACGTGTATCTGCTTCTGTACTGGAGAGTAAAATATGAAAAATGACTCAGCGAGGAGGGATGCAGTGGGGCCACGGTGCAACCACAAAACCCAGAGCCACGCCACAGTGTGTAAAAGACCCCCCAGCCCACCGTGTCATGTTGGCAACAATAAACACTCATTCAACATTCAAGAGGCTTTCAGAATAAAGCTCGCTTCAGGTGTCGGAAATTTAGGCACCGAAACTACTTGGTGATTTCGCTTAAAATAACTTCTTCCTTTTGACAATCTACAGTGACTTTTAGTTTCACACGGGGGTCAAGTCCTGGTATGACGTTCCTGTGTGCCATCCACAACCCAAACCCCCAACCCTCCAACCCAAAGCAAACTTTGGTGCTGTTGAGATTACATTTGTCCTTCGTGCCTGCCATTATCGCCCCCTGCTGGCACTGCACCGTCACATGTCTGTACTTTTCTCGCGTCGACGAGGGAAACCGTCGCACTGACACACTGTCCTGTAGTGGATCACTGGCCTGTTGCATGCTTTGGAGTGACACTGGGCCCATCTACTACAGCACTGGGGAGTAAAACATGAAAACTGTCTAAATAAGGATGAAATAACAGAGAGCAGATTAATTTCTATTATCATGACTCTGGTGAACATGATGGACTGATTCTGATCAGGCTGATGCGTTTATCTGAACTCAGATCGAATTTATCATCTGCACATTTGCATTATTCTTGTTCAACAAAGATATATAATATATTTATCTGGAGTACAGATTCTCAGCAACACACTGACACGTGTAGATGTTAAACATTTATCATTTACTCACAGATTGAATAATCTGCTGTCAGCGTGTTTTAAGATGAACTAAACTTACTGCAGGCCAATCAGAGTCACAGACGCCCTATCAGGCTTGTTTCTCAACACGCCGTTCAGCTCAGCACGTCACGTCAGGGTTTACAGGCTGTATCTGCAGTGGACTTGGATCGTTTTAATGACCATGTACACCGTCCCGCTGCCTCATTCATACATGTTATATTCACTCTAAATGCACATTTAAGGCAGCTGCTCTGTAGAAGAGATATGTTTGTGCGTGTGCATTTTCAATGTCAGTTTCCAATTGTATGTGTGCCGCATTCGTATGAATACGCTGCACACAGGCTTGCAAACACGCATCTTAAAATGTGCCTGTGTGCTGTTGCACGGTAACCATTGGGGGACGGAGACAGACATGAAGACGACAGAGGAAAGAGAGGGAGAGGCGAGATGAGAGACGGAGGGGAGGAAGGCGACAGTACGACGGAGCGAGGGGGGGGGGGGGGCTGACATCACAGCAGCTCGGTGAGGTAACGTCTGTGACACAGAAGTTGACCAGCTAGAACTGTCACATTCCAGATCGATTCGAGCTGCTGCCTCTGCGGCTCAGAGCAGCTCAGAACACAATTATACTCCAGCAAAACTCCAAACTGCAGTTTTATAAGTCAGTGCTGCTACAATGAGTCAGCCAGTAAGCCTGCTGTACACCTCATCATCACCTGCCACAGGTAAGGGACCAGAAGCAATTAATCAATGCAGGCAAACTCATCCGTCCCAACCGGCCTTTCTTTTGTGATCTTGGACTGCTTTATCTTCACGCTGTTGGGGCCGACCTGGATCATGATGTTGCTAAAGCTAGTGGTGTTCTGCGCCTCGGTTCCTTCAGCTCTGGTCCTGCGTGGACAGTAAACAGAGGCTGGCGATGCGAATCTAACATTACAGGTAATTAAATCCCTTAGTGTTAGTGTAACCGTGTCAGCAAAGGTAGGAGAGACATGCAGGCCAACAAGCCTACCAACAGGGCTGGCAAGGGTCCAAAACCAGTTTGCTGTCAGGAAAAGTGACTGCTAAGTGGGCCACGTAGTGAGTTTTTGCTCTTGCAAGCCTTACCATGCCACTAACAGGGATAAACTCATCATGTGCCAACAAAGCTATGCTAATGCTATCACTAACACGCTTGCTATCAAGCCTGTAGCTGATCTGGAGTGTATCAGACAACCAAATCCCCTTCCACACATGCAGCCTCTCCCTGAAATGTTCAGGAACATTTCCTGTGTGAACGAGAGCAGGGATCAGGGAAATCTCTTCCGGCAGTTTCCCTCATTAAGACCTGAAATGCTGTGAATGAAGGGAGTGACACGCTGTCACATGGAGCGAGTCAAACCAATCACAAGGCCCAGGCCTATTTGAATCTGTGACTTTTTTACATTTAGTGCATCACGAATAAACATTTGTCTTGAAAACTTGTTGAATATAAAATAAATTACAAGCACCAGACAAAAACACCTCCTCACCCGCCATCGTCCTCCAGCCCACACAGGTACATCCAGCCTTGCCCCAACTTCTTCTGTTGAGTTTTATGGTGGCTGGCATCCACAAATGTCACATTACTGCCATCTGCTGGACGGTCTCATACTACAAATAAAGAAAGAAAGAAAACACCCCAAAACCGACTCGTTTATGGCTAAATGGAGACACACGTGGACTGTGTGCATAAAACATTCATTCATTCACTACTTCCTACTCACTGTCATGGGCAGGGGTGGGGGAAAGTTCAGCCTCCAGGCTGCATGCGGCTGACGAGACCGTTTGGTCCAGCAAGACAATTCATCAATTTAAGATATATATATCCCCTAATACCCCTAATACCAACAAACGTTGGTTTTAGGGGATGAGCTTACAGTGATGAAAAATCTGAAGAGTTATTCCAGCTACAAACATGTGAGCTGCAGATAAAGTTAAGGCTCTTCTGTGGAGTTTGGATGCTCGACAAGCAGCTTTCACAGACCACATTCAGACAGAGACGCTGTTATACAGGAAGGTTTTATGGTGAGCAAGCTAATAGCTCCTTCACTGACAGGCTGCTTGACCCGCGGTGTGTGACGGAGAGAAACTGCAACACACACACAAACTGACTCACTCACTCATGTGCTACATCAGTACGTACCAAACTCTGCATATCAATGTTTCCTATGTGCAATAATGTCAAAATGTCCAAAAATTAAACTTTACTTATTGTATTGTTTAATTATTTATCATATCTTTCTTTTTAACTGATGCTTCTCATCTTATCTCCTTTGCTGCTGTGATACTGCAAATTTCCCCGCTTTGGGATTAATAAAGGATTATTTTATCTTATCTACCTCTCAGAGCTGAAACTCAGGCTGCCGTCAGCTTCTCAGCTCTGTGCTTTCCAATGTGAAATCATCTGGAGCAAAATTCGAGGTGTGGCACGTGCAGCTGGAGAGAGGAAACACTGCATGTTCCTGCTCCGCAAGAACAAGAGCTGCCATGACGTCTGAATCTGCTGAGTGTGAAAACTCCTCAGAAATGTGGAGGCAACAGGAAATGATCACATGACATACACTGACATTCACATACAACCTAACTGAGAGCAGCTGACTCCTGCAAGGACTGGGTTCTGCTAAGTAGACTGACTCTACTGACCCAAACCTGGAAAACCAGCTGTGAGCATCATCATCATCATCATCATCATCACCATCTGACATAGGACGCCTCGCCAAAGAGAAGCCGTTCCAGCCATCGCAGCAGACGTTAGTGTGATTTATGTGTTTCAGACGCTACACAGGTCATTTTCTCTGCACTGTTAATTGCGTCATTTCTGTGGGACAATTAAAACATGAGCTGGTTGAAGATCAACAATAAATACTGACATCAATTTTTGTGAATAAAACGTGCAATAATGTCGTTCTGCTCCTGATACACAAGCAGGAGTCATCAGTTTGTTTGTGAAAAGATGAAGATGATGCAAAGAAATGACATTTCTATCTAAAATAGATACATACATGCGTCATTTTGAACTCTCATTTGAACAGTTAACTCTCATGCAGTGTCAGACTACCCCCCCTCCTGGAGAAACGCAGACATGGCACAATTCTGCTTGACGTCACATACAGTAAACTGCTGCAGCAGAGTGTGAGAGTACGGTCACACAGCTTTTAGTCACATATTTCATCATGAACGACCATCTCAGTATTGTGCACTGAACTGCCAACTTCTCGTCTTGGTCTTAAACTTTGATGGCCTGCGACCAAAACTCCACCTCTCCAGACCCACAGTAGCTCATCTCATCCACTTCCTGCTGTGCTGGGGTTCATGACATAGAGGTTCTAGTGTTCCTGTCATCTCCACATTCCACGATGAATTATATGATTTAAAGGATTGCACACAAAATAATCAGGCTCAATCTCAGGCTCATCTGCTTTCCACCACCTGATGAGCTTCAAAGAACTGACGCTGGCTTTGAACGTCGAGCTGGATCTGCAGCATTCGTCAGCGCTGTGGGAAGCATCATGCAAGAATCAAGCCCCCAAGTGCAGACGCTCAGTGCCGCATGTGTGACCACCAGTTTCTGGACATAGTTACCCAGGCTCAGTCCATGAGCTATGAAAAAGAGCCCTTTATATGTTCATAGACCGTTCCCACCTGAAGACTCTTGTATTGTAGGTGGATGGTGGGTATCCCTGTATGTCATGACCCATCGCACTCATGACACCTTACAGGAAGCCAGTGAGAAGTGCAGTTGCAGCGAGGTTCAACAGGCAGTAAATAAAGACCCGTCCTATGATTGAGAGGGCATGAAGACCAGGCGGCGATCAATATTTTTAAAGGCCCTGCTTTTGCAGTAAAGGTCAACCAACTTCTGCCTCAGAGATGGAGACTGAGGAAGAGGCACTGGGGCCAGATACAGCGCCACATGACGGAGGTTGTCAGCTTCAGTCAGACTTGCAGTGTGGGTGTATCACTGTACCTCCTTCAGCATCACACAACGCTGCTCCGGCTCTTCATGACCGTGATCGCTCTTAAGGAAACCTGTTAAAGTAAAAAGTTTCATTCCATGCAAAAAGGTTCACTCGCTATAGCTAGAAGTGTTAATAGTGATTCAAAATACAGCCTTTGATCTGTAACTGTAACATTGTAGAACTCATTGGAGAGTTTATTAGCTTTCAGCAGTCAGTGCTCATCAATTTTTCCTCATCTTTTGTGATAACTTTAAGAGCCTCTCCTCCCTGGCCTCGCCGCAGCTGCTCCTCCAGGATGGCGTCACGCTGTTTCCTCTTTGGTGGCCCCGGCTGCTCTGACCCTGACACACTCGTGGCTCTGCAGTCTGACTCTGTGGCTCAGATGGCGCTGAATCAGGCCACGCTGATTCAGAAAGAGAAGGCTTCTCTCCCCAGGCTGAGGCAATGAGGCATGGAGGCTGAATAGATGGCCTGCCACCCATTGCCTCATCCATGAGAGACAAGACCACTTCCATGTTCCAGCAGTGGGCTCCCCCGATTCAGAGCCTCCTGAGCTCCTGCACACATTATTATCTTTTAAAATGAATAAATACAGCAAAGAAAAAAATACTAAAAAGAACAGTAACTGTGAAAACAACATATCTGTCAGCATCATTAACAATGATGATAATAAATGACACTCCAGTCAAAAGATAAAATGCTATTTTACTTTTGCAGATGAAAACACGATACTCCTTCAGCAGAATCTGACATAAATCAATCCCATCCAGCTGCAGGGATGAAACACTTCCCAGAGGAGAGGGGGGCTCTCTCCCTCCCCCTGTCCTTTGCTGCATCGCTGTCGGTCCCTCGAGAGATTTCACACACAGCCAGGATCAGTTTTTAGCTGTCTGTCCTCTGGTTGTCATTTTTTACAGCGTGTTCCCTGATATAAAAAAACATGTAAAGTTGAGTTCTAGAGTTGTTTTACCGAAAGTCTGAAGGGCTTAAGGTGGGATTAAGGTTTAAGGTGGCTTAAGGTTTGAGTGGTTTAAAGGTGCAAGGCACATTGTTTGAAATGCTTAAAGGTGGTTTTAAGGTGGTAATGGGATTTTTATGGTGGTAATTATGTTTAAGGTGCTATTAAAGGGGTCTGACAATGTAAGATGGTGTACAGATTTAAGAGTTCTTAAGGTGGCATTGTGATTTTCAAGGTGTTGGAGTTTGACATCACATGATATGAAGGTTGACTGTATAAAACATGGACGACGTCTCTGCGACCTCACCCACAGGTCTCTGAAGAGCCATATGAAGCTCAGAGAGAGTGGCTCTGGCCATCGCCATCTTGGCAGAGGTGGAGCATGGGTGGAGTTGAGGCGGGCCAAATGAAGCCTAGTTGCTGAAAGCTGGTAGCTAGCTCTCACTCAGACGGGCCATGACCATAATTATGCAGAAATTTCAGCCTTAAGTACAATTGTACAGTTATCATGAACGGAGAAATTAGCAATAGAGACCAAAACTGATTGCTATACCAGGCTGTAAACATGTTCATTTCTGCTGTAAAGTCAGTCATTTTAATGTGGGGGTCTATGACTGACTTTTGGAGCCAGCATCAATCTATTTGAGGAACTGCAGTTTTTAACACGTTCGCATTGCTGCTTGGATGTGACATGATAGGAATAAAGAAAAGCAAATTTGGAGGTACATGGTTTTCACTGGACATCACTGCACACAGTTTTTTCTGTGGGAATAATTCTTTAATTACTTATTGGTCTTAACTCCATTCACGTTCTGAAAAGACACAAAGAGGTCTGAACAGGTACGAGAGTATTTACTGCCCTCCAGTGGTCACTCTGACTGACTGCAACACTACATTACACTAATGTGTGTCTCACAGGATTCACACTTACAATTATGATCAATATGTACTAATCAGTATCAGTCTTTTATTTTGGAAGGATTTAACTGATATTGTAACTTCCTGGTGTGGCGAGTACATTTACTGCAGTACATCTGAAAGGCATTTTACTTTTTACTTCACTTTTCAGATCAATATTTTAAATAAAAAACAAATGATCGATTATAGAACCAACCACAACAAGTAAGTACTATTTACCAGGGATGGAAGAAGGTAACGAAGCACAATTTACTCTCATTACTGTAACAAAGTCGGGTTTGTGTGTACTTCTACTTTTGACTATTTTTTTAAATCAATAATTTAACTTTTTAAGTAAAAATTTATATTTTTTATAATTGCATCTGAAGCCACATGGAAAGTCCTAATAAAACTAAGAAATGAACAAAAGAAAGGTGTTGAATCAGAAGGACACAGAGCCAGGGTGGACTGGTTATAATGGGACAGAGAGGCAGAGAGGACTGGTTGTAGTGGGACACAGAGGCTTAGGCCCACTTAGATTCAGGGTTAAACACAGAGAACTCAATCGACTGTAATTACTTTATGTACTTGCTGTGCAGTTTAACTTGTAATAATACATCATAATTTGACCCCACAATCTGAAACTGCAGTTTTATTGAGCCTTTAACTACTGTAATATTTTTATTATTATTGTTTGCAACTGTGGAAGAAGTACTCACATCAAAGTATATACTTAAAGTGCCAAAAAGAAACTTTTGCAGAATTAAATATATTATATATAATCATTATACTACAGAGAAGTTGAATCTATAATTTTACATCGTAACTGGACTTTGGATGAAATTAGTTCAACACTGAGAAACCCTCAATGATAAATCTCTGAGAAACATCATCCTGTGGAAATGTGCTCCTGTTCCAGCCCGCCCCACATGGCCGGCTTCCATCACAGGTGGAGCCTCACTCCAGGAATCAGCTCACCTTTCTCTCCAGACACTGAGCAGAGTCTTCCTCTTCGACACTTTGGACTGTGTGAAGAAACTGTAAGTTGGCCTGGTTTGATAGTTTAACAGCAGCTTTGTCTTTGGTCACATTGAGGTTTGTCTCGTGCTGTTTGAATGTTTGTCGCGGTTGTTCAGTTCTTGTGTCGTTAGACAGTTTGGAGAACTCTTGTGTTTGAAGATTTCTGTCCGTGTTGTTGATTTACCTGAATCAGACTATATGATGAGCAGCTGATGTTTGTTTCCTTTCTTCAGCTGTAATGAGCCCCTGCAGTTGGCAACTGCTGCCTTGTAACAGCTTATGTCGATTTGTGTTTCCTCTACAGATGAAAGTGTGTGCGAGCTGATGTGGATGTGAGTTCAGCAGCAATGAATCAGTGTGAGGACAAAGAGCAGGAAGTCCGTCCCTCTAAAACCGCTCTGTGTGGAGGACATGACGGACAGACCGAAGCTCAGAGGTGAGATGAGGATCTCTAACGGTCCGTGACTCTTCACGGACACTGTTCCACCGTCATTATTCACACTCAAAGCTCTGTGTGTGTTGTGTTGAAGCCCAGAACAGCAACGGCACACAGCAGACCCTCCTGAACCTGGACCTGAACCTGAACCTGAACCTGCACCTGAACCCAGCTGTTTGTCTTTAAAGAGTGACAGCTCGAAGGATTTTTTCATTGATTTTAAACAACAACATATATCTGACAGAAGGTAAGTTGTTCTCAGTATTAACATATTGTTGGGCTGTAAAATATTCATATTTCCCTCCTCATGCTGCTCAGGTCTGAGGTTTGTCCTCATTAAATCCAGTCTGACTGGTTCACCTGATAATGTTCTCTTAGAATGATCATAGTTTAAATCAGATCAGTTTTAGAGGACAGGTTGACATTTTTTCAGGCTAGCAGGCCTGGGGCGTCTCTTAATTGTCAGGTCTGTAAGGGGAGAAGAATAATCTGAAAAGTTGATAACACAGTGCCTCCAGTTGTTTGCATGGCCCACAAGAGGCTTCAGCTGTCTCTCTGATACAACACGTGGCCAATCAAAGATGGCAGTCCGTTTAGCATCCTGAGGTCTGACCAGGCCTGTGTCTCTGAGGTACTTGGTTTCATTATAGGCTAGACTGCACTTGCTGGGATTGGCTGTGAGACTGGCTGCACAAAGACCATCCAGCATCCTCCATGCATGGTGCACATGACTTTCCCAATCTGTGTTAAGTATGACTATGTCATCTAAATAGTACACCCTTTGTGGAGCTACAGGACCTGCTTCGTCAGCGACTGAAAGGTGTCAGGGACTCTGTGCATGCAATGGTAATGTGGTGTACTGGAAAAGCCCCTCGTATGATGATGTGGGCCATTCTCTGATGGTTTATAACAACCCTGTTGGGACACTGTTTAACTGGGAAAGTTGTGGAACGCTCCAAAAACACCTGTTTGGAACATTCCGAAGGTAAACAGGTTCATTGGTAATAGGTGATAGTGTCATGATTGGGTATGAAGGGGGCAAGGATGGGGTGAGGTTCACCACTTTGTGAAACACGTGTTTGTGTGAAGGATATTACTACACGGGCTCAGTAACACCTCATAAAGCAGCTGTCAGTAAACACAGTCTGGACATTACTGCATTCTGGCTAAAAGCGTACACTCAACAGTGGGCACCAGAACCTGGTCCCTGGCTTGAACTCTCCGGGCTGCACAGGGTGGTTGTAGAATGCTTGCTGTACTTTTTGAACTTTTGAACATATGCCGCCACACCCTTCATGGCCTCCTCGTGCTCAGTAATAGTGCAGTGAGGATAAGGCTGCTTCTTCCATGCACAGGAGGACCATCTCTTCGCTGGACCAAAGCCTTTCTGAGGGGTACTGCCTCAAGATAACAGGTAGGACCAAAATATACTGATGGCCCTCAGCACTTTTGGGTAAGGGACCCACAATATCTAACCAAATCCTGTCAAAGGGGGCCTCAATAATGGGAGTGGGATCAGGGGACTTCTAAATGAGGGCAAGGGGGCAGTGAGGTGGCATTCTGGACCACTTCAGTAATACTTTTCAACTTCTTTGTAGATGCCTGGCCTGAAGACCTGCTGTAAAATTCTCTTTTGCCTTTTCCAGACCTAGATGTGCGCCAAGCAGGTGTATGTGGGCAAGTTGAAACACTGTGGGGGAAAGATTTGGCCGCCAACAACTTCTCTGTTACCTCATCTTGCACTTTTAACATCTGGTACAGTCATCCGTTCTTCACAGCCAAAAATGAGGATGAATTAAACTGCTTCCCTGCTCCTGGTCCACACCCTCTACTGCGCTAACATTTTATTAATGTAGGATCATTGAGTTGAGCAGCACCATGCTGGCTGATAACGGGGTTAGTGGTAGTTAGTATCCTCACTTGGTGATGGGTGTTTTCTTGACCTTTGGGCTCCTCCCTTCCACTTCAGTGGCAGGGTCAGCATCACTGGATGATTCTGCAGAACTGAGAAGAGCATTCACTGGAGAAGAGGTATCCTGGACACATACTTTGGTTCACCTCTCTTTGGCTTAATTTTACGTCTGGGCTGCAATGTCTCACTGAACCCACATCTCTTGTATTTCCCTCCACAGTCTGTTTAACAGGGGGCAATCTCTCTATGAAGAGTGAGACTGCAGACAGGGTTTCCAAAAACCCTGCACTGACTTAACGCATGCCTTTTGTCGTGACTTGCTTCAAATTACTTCTAGGATATCGATGAGTGTCACCATGGATACAGGAAACTTGTCTATCTTGTCTTGAACCGTGTCTCTTCCTGAAGTCAGTCCAGGAACTGGAAGATTTGTGAACTTGTGTGTATTCACTCCTTGAGTCCAGCAAAGCTTCCACATCTCAGCTATTCAGCCCGACAGGGCATGTAAAAACGTGGTGATCTGTCCTCATCAAGGAAGCGTAGATGTGTGTGGGCTGGCTGCCAGAAGATTCTGCTGTAGGCATCAGTTCATCACATTGCCATGAAATATGACCCAGTTCCTCGCATCTGTTGCAACTCCGGGTGTTCCTGCCCGGGGTTCGTTTTCATTGCTCTGGCTCAGCCTATTACAGTCCCTGGATATTAAGTAGGCCATATTATGTTCATTTTCAGGTTCATTCTTTTATTTTAGGTGTAGGTTTACATGCTCTAATGTTCATTTTAGCTCCAGTCCTCCTCAAGGCCCCCCTCCTGAAAAATCCAATCTCCTCTGATTGGTCAGCTCACCCAGGCCCGAGCAGGCACCGCTCACCGTGCTTCCCGTTCAGCTCTGCAGGTGTTTTTAGCTTCCATCTAGCTGCCATCTAGCTTTTCTTTATAAAGAAAAGAGGAGACAATACAGATCACTACCAAAGCTCAAAAATGCATTGTGTATTCAAACAAGCAGGAGAAAAAAAACATGCATGCATGTGGTGTATAAAAGATACTGCCATACCAACGCTGTGTCTGTTTGCTTGCATGTAGCCCAGAGAAGTATGTTCTACTTTTCATTTGACATGACGTTCCGTGAGAAATCTTCCTTAGCTTCCAGTGATCTCAGCTTTTCTGTTGCTACCAATTTGAACTGGACAGGTAGCATCCAAATAGTAGCTACTATAAGTTGTGTGTTTCTGTCCACAGTATTAAAGTGGTCAATAAGAGCTGAAGGGACTAAACCAGATAAGCTTGTGTACTAACACAATAAACTTAAAGCTGCACAGAAATGCAAACTGGACTGCTGATTCATGCTGGGATCAACAGTATGAACATTTAAAGTAAGAGGAAGCCATCTGATTCAGTGCTGTAATTTGCCAGTTTAACTTAAAGGACCTTTAGCTTGTGTTTGTTTGTGTGGACGGACACACTGTGAGCTAATTCTTCATGATTCCTCCACAGAGTCGACCAGGAGAGCTCAGAAGTTCCCAGTGGTCAATCAGCCCAGCAGCAACAAACGCACCTGGATTCCATATTTATGGTCTGTACATGGACAACAACTACTTTTACATGTATTCTGTTCACAATAATCTCCATGCTGCACTTTTCAGACCGGTGGATTGTCAGTCCAACATGGATCTCATGTTTGCTTCCAGTATTTTAGTGTCATTGTTGATGATCGTGTCATTCGTTTAATATCCCGTTCCAGCTGCTGCAGGAGAACATTGTCACTTTTGTGAAGTATGAGCTGAAGAAGATCCAGAGGGTTCTGAGTCCAGTTAACCCCCCAGACAGTCAGAGAGAGGATAAGGAGGTGTTGGATGGTGAGGATGAGGAGCAGAGGAGGAGCAGCAGAGAGGCATTTCTTATTATCACACTGCACTTCCTGAGGCGAATGAAGTATGAGGAGCTGGCTGACTGTCTGCAATGCAGTAAGAGGATTTCTCTAAAGGTTTAACATGCTGGATAAATGGGACATTAATAATGTGATGATAGTCATTGACGCAGGACACCATTGACTTTTTGGCACTGAGCAGATGTTGGTTTTCTTGAAGCATGAAGGGACTACCGCCTGGCTCAGGGAGATGTTGAAGATGTGAGCACATTTGCCAGCTGGTCTGAACACTCCCTGAGCACACATCCAGGCACACTGTCAGGTCCTACCTAGGGTTTGCTTCTTCTCAGACGAGGACAGACAGAGTACCTGGTCATCTCGGGTGGGTGCAGGCTTCCTGGTGGCTGTGTCATTCATAGCTTCAAACCATGCATGAAAATCATTCAGTGCCTCTGGGAGTGAGGCATTGCCATCACAGTCTTGTGGCAGACTTGTTGTCAGGGATGGCCTGCAAGTCCGGCCACAAAAGCAAACTAAGGCTCTGCAGCTTCTCTGTAAAAACTTAGAATAGTGTTTGGAAATTGATTCCTAATTGCCAGCAATGTCAGATGGTTGTAGATGTAGTTGACAGCAACATTTTACCATTTTGAAATATGTTTCTATATCGATTCTTTAGGAGAATAAATTTGTCATATTTGCTTTATAAATCACTTAATGATTATTATTTGTGTCTGTTCTTTAAGGAAGTCCTGACAGGGTTTGTCAGCGTAAACTAAAATCTAACCTGAAGACGAAGTTCCAGTGTCTGTTTGAGGGTATTGCTAAAGCAGGAAACCCAACCCTTCTGAATCAGATCTACACAGAGCTCTATGTCACAGAGGGGGATACTGGAAAGACCAATAATGAACATGAAGTAAGACAGATTGAAACAGCGTCCAGGAAAAGTGCAGAAAGCACAATCAGACCAGAGGACATCTTTAAACCCTCACCTGGAAGAGATGAACCAATCAGAACAGTGATGTCAAAGGGCGTGGCTGGCATTGGGAAAACAGTCCTAACACAGAAGTTCACTCTGGACTGGGCTGAAGACAAAACCAACCACGACATACAGTTCACATTTCCATTCGCTTTCAGAGAGCTGAATGTGTTGAAAGAGAAAAAGTACAGCTTGGTGGACCTTGTTCATCACTTCTTTACTGGAACCAAAGAAGCAGGAATCTGCAGCTTTGAAGAGTTGCAGGTTGTGTTCATCTTTGACGGTCTGGATGAGTGTCGACTTCCTTTGGATTTCCATAACAATGAGATCCTAACTGATGCTACAAAGTCCACATCAGTGGATGTGCTGCTGACAAACCTCATCAGGGGGAAACTGCTTCCCTCTGCTCGCCTCTGGATAACCACACGACCTGCAGCAGCCAATCAGATCCCCCCTGAGTGTGTTGACTTGGTGACAGAGATCAGGGGTTTCACTGACCCACGGAAGGAGGAGTACTTCAGGAAGAGATTCAGAGATGAGGAGCAGGCCAAAAGAATCATCTCCCACATCAAGACATCACGAAGCCTCCACATCATGTGCCACATCCCGGTCTTCTGCTGGATCACTGCCACAGTTCTCGAGGATGTATTAAAGACCAGAGGGGTAAGAGAGTTGCCCAAGACCCTGACTGAGATGTACATCCACTTTCTGGTGGTTCAGTTGAAACTTAAGAATATCAAGTATGATGGAGGAGCTGAGTCAGATCCACACTGGACTCCAGAGAGCAGGAAGATGATTGAGTCTCTGGGAAAACTGTCTTTTGAGCAGCTGCAGAAAGGAAACCTGATCTTCTACGAATCAGACCTGACAGAGTGTGGCATCGATATCAGAGCAGCCTCAGTGTACTCAGGAGTGTTCACACAGATCTTTAAAGAGGAGCGAGGACTGTACCAGGACAAGGTGTTCTGCTTCGTCCATCTGAGTGTTCAGGAGTTTCTGGCTGCTCTTCATGTCCATCTGACCTTCACCAACTCTGGTGTCAATCTGCTGTCAGAAGAACAGTCAAGCTCCCAAAAGGCTGAAACGAGAAAAGATGAATCTGCAGAGATACACTTCTACCAGAGTGCTGTGGACAAGGCCTTACTAAGTCCAAATGGACACCTGGACTTGTTCCTTCGATTTCTCCTGGGTCTTTCACTGCAGACCAATCAGACTCTCCTACAAGGCCTGCTGACACAGACAGGAAGTGTCCCGAAAACCAGTCAAGAAACAGTTGAGTACATCAAGAAGAAGATCGAAGAGACTCTCTCTGCAGAGGAAAGCATCAATCTGTTCCACTGTCTGAATGAACTGAATGATAGTTCTCTAGTGGAACAGATCCAACAGTCCCTGAGTTCAAAAAGATTCTCCACAGATAAACTGTCTCCTGCTCAGTGGTCAGCTCTGGTCTTCATCTTACTGTCATCAGAAAAAGATCTGGACGTGTTTGACCTGAAGAAATACTCTGCTTCAGAGGAGGCTCTCCTGAGGCTGCTGCCAGTGGTCAAAGCCTCCAAGAAAGCTCTGTGCGTGAGATTTATTCATCAATAAATACAGTGCTATCTTTCAACTGGACATTACAAAAAACATTACTTTATTCCTTCCTGTTGTCTCTCCAGGTTGAGCGGCTGTAACCTCTCCCAGAGGAGCTGTGAAGCTCTGTCTTCTGTTTTTAGCTCCCCGTCCTCTACTCTGAGAAAGCTGGACCTGAGCAACAACAACCTGCAGGATTCAGGAGTCAAGCTGCTGTCGGCTGGACTGCAGAGTCCTCACTGTACACTGGAAACTCTCAGGTCAGTGTTCATTATTGTTGTATTTGGCTGATGCAGCAGTGTCCTCAGATGAATGTGTGTTCTTTTGTGTGTTTGCAGGCTGTCAGGCTGTCTGATCACAGAGGATGGCTGTGCTTCTCTGGCCTCAGCTCTGAGCTCCAACCCCTCCCACCTGAGAAAACTGGACCTGAGATACAATCATGCAGGAGACGCAGGAGTGAAGCTGCTGTCTGCTGGACTGGAGGCGCCACACTGGAGACTGGACACTCTCAGGTATGAAGAGTCCTGCTGCAGCCACAATCAGTCTGATAGAGAAGGAAGAGCTGGAAACATCCTCTGTCTTTTTGGTTAATGGTGGATATCATTTTTTTTCCTTTTCACAGAAGAGAAACACTGGTTGAGCATGGAAAGGAGATATTTGTGTAGGAGGTCTCAAAAGAGAACATATTCAGGAGCAAACAGGAAACAGTTTAGACCAGGCATGTCCAAACTATTCCATAAAGGGCCGTGTGGCTGCAGGTTTTCGTTCGAACCAAGGAGGAGCACACCAGCTTAATTAGCTGAGCTCAGTCTTCAGTTGATAACTCCTAGATGTTGATTGGTTGGCCTGGTGTGCTCCTCCTTGGTTGGAACGAAAACCTGCAGCCACATGGCCCTTTGTGGAATAGTTTGGACATGCCTGGTTTAGACAGATATCCGCATGTTAAAGGAACTGTCGGTCATGTCAATGACCTGGAGCAGTCTTAGAGTCTCTGTCACTTGGTTTTATGGCAGAGGTCCGGAACCAAGGGCTGTTTTTGGGAAGTGGGCCTCTTAATGGAGGCGGGATTGTCCAGAAAGAGGTTTGTGTGTGTCATCGGATGTTGTCCTCCTCTTTCACACACAGTGTCAGTGTATGAGGAGAGTGGCAGAGGTGAAGAGGTTTTGGGGCAGTGGGGAATAGCAGGACGGGTGCACATATTGTGTGTATGCGTATGAGCGTACCGTAACATCCATGTTTGCATGCTGAAAGAGGATGTGCCGGTCTGACCCCCCTCCTTCTTTCAGGGTGGAGCCTGCTGGAGTCCGATGGTTGAGACCAGGTCTGAGGAAGTGTAAGCGTGTTATTTAATTTGAGTCATGAAAACAAAGTAGCACGCATTCAACCACCTTCAAAGTGTGACATCACTCATTCAAATCTCTGATGTCATGATGGATTAATAACTGAAGCTGCATCCTGTCTTGTTCTCTCCATCAGATTCCTGTGAACTCACACTCGACACAAACACAGTACACAGACACCTCAAACTGTCTGACAGCAACAGGAAGGTGACGTTTGTGGAGGAGGATCAGTCTTATCCTGATCATCCAGACAGGTTTGACTACAAGCCGCAGCTGCTGTGTCGAAATGGTCTGACTGGTCGCTGTTACTGGGAGGTCGAGTGGAGAGGAGGAGTTGATATATCAGTGACTTACAGAGGAATCAGAAGGAGAGGAAACAGTGAAGACTGCGACTTCGGATTGAATGATCAGTCATGGAGCATGATCTGCTCCGGCGGTGGTTACTTTGTCTGGCACAATAACAGAAGAACGTCCATCTCCTCCTCCTCTGTCTCGAACAGAGTAGCGGTGTATGTGGACTGGCCTTCTGGTGCTCTGTCCTTCTACAGAGTCTCCTCTGACACACTGATCCACCTCCACACCTTCAACACCACATTCACTGAACCTCTTTATGCTGGGTTTGGGTTTGGAGCCTTGTCTAGTTCCTATGGTTCCTCTGTGTCTCTGTGTTCTTTGTAGGAGGGACAGTTGCCTCCTGTTAGAGAAGCATACTCACTGCTGAACACATCAGTTTAGTCTGAGCAGGATCATAGTCTCATTAATCTATTAGATTATTGTAATAAATTAATCAATTAACTTACACAACATGATTCAAAGTGATTGAAAAGATTCCTCGGTTACATTGTAAAATTCGTCCACTTCCAGTCCTTTAAAGATGGAAGCTATAATCATTAAATCATGGAAATGAAGTTTATTTCTACTGTCTGTCGTGTTGTCTTGAATTCTGGTTTTTGTTACTTGTTAGTTTGTTTGTTGTCCTTCTCAGACCAGGACTACAGACACTACTCAGCTGAAAGACACAGTACACAGCTCAGAGTTTGTGGACGCAGTTGTTCATAAATAAATACAGTTCAGTGTACTTCCTGTAGGGGGCGGTGTCTCTGCTGACCTGTTGCCCCTAACCTTTGCTTAGAGGTCATTTTCAGTTGAGAGCAAAAAGAGAGCGCAGACACAGAACCAAGAAAAATGGTAAAGCTCTTTCATGTTTGGCCCTCCACTGTGTTGTGTGAACCATCAGTGTCCTCATGGGAACCAAAGTTCCCCTCCCCCACAGAGTTCTCAGAGGAATCATGTTGTATGAACTATCACTACAGGTATGGTTATGTTATGTTAGGATCCTGAAGCATAGTGACCTCAACATATCAGCCAAAACAGCCACAAACAAATCTGTGTAAAACAGTAATGTTTGTTTCTTATGTTTTCTTAAGCTGAGACAGTCTGCTGCTCGATTGACCCCAAAGAATGTCAATGCATGCAAAATGTGTACAGGATATTAAAAACATAGCATGCTATTTTCATCCAGTTTTCCCCAAAAAATTAAATCAAATATGAAACACTGAATGGGGTCAAAGTGACCCCAAAGATAAGAGGGTAAAGAGAACAACTATAACATTGTTGGACTCGCGATGGACAGTTAAAGTCACTGCAGCAGAACCAGTAATTGTCTTTTTCTTTATTTCTTCTTCCTTAACAAATCCACAAAAGATCCACAAAAACTCCAAGCAGCCCACAACCAGCCTGAGTTACTGAACATCAGTGTGTTCGTATCATCACACAGACGTGATCTACATGAGATTTTTCATTCCTGTTTGTCACTATAGAAACAGATGAGTTCATGATTTATGACTAAAACACTTTTTTCATCATCATCAAAAAGCGTGAATCAGGCCAGAAACTGCTTGTTTTAGGTTCATTGTCGAGTACACTTGCACATGTTTTACTTCACATCATGCACTACAAATATTTCTTTCTTCCAGTATTTACAGGTTTAAAATGGATTAATGTCATAAATCACCAGAAAACTAAAAACAAATGAAAGCATATGTTTAACAGTGGGAATATTATTATCAGATATAATATTATAACCAGATTCCAGTAAAAAAAATCGCTTGTTTCAACAAATTTTAATCCTGAAACAAGCTAAAATCAAGAAAAATACCAGTTCGTTTCAGAAAATACCTGAAACAACTTAAAATATTTTAACTGATCATTAAATGCTTGCCGGAGTGAAGTACTGAAAATGCCTCGTCATTCAATACATAAGAAGAATATCTCATTTTCAGTGAGTCAATAAGCATGCAGCATGCTTGTACCAAGATGTAATAATGCTGGTGATTGGCTGTCTGATGTTACACGTAGAAGAAGCATGAAGGAAAACCACGGCTACACCCAGAGACACAGCTCAAAGGTTTTTTTTGTTTTTGTCTTTTTAACCACCAGCTGCTCATCGTCACTGATAACTAAGTAATCGTTATGCTGCTTGTTAGCTAGCTAGTGCTGCTAACCTGTATCTGCTCATCAGTGAGTCTGTTCACCACATCGCCATCCTCTCCTCGCTGTCAGGGTGAGGGATAACCTGGAGAGTGTTTCTGAAGGCAAACGTGGTGTTGATGTCACTGACTGACGGGTAAAAGGAGAGATACACCTGAAGTTGGCAGTTCCAGGCTAGCTGCTCTTCAGCACAGAGGAAGTAAGACGTCACTATTTTCCAGTACCACAAATGTCACCCACAGTTTATTCCCTTCTTCTTCTTCAGATTAGGCAGACGAGATGCTACAATGGTGTGTTGCTATCCTCTACTGTTAGTTATTAATGCTCTTTTTGACTGTTATTTATATCTTAAACAGTCAAATACTGTACAAACATTGCATCCATTTCTTCATTGTAGTCCAGTTTAGTTATCCAGGTTGATTAAAGTATGCAGAGTAAAAGCCGTTTCTGCAGCTGCTCCCAGGTCTTTGAACAGCTGCCTCATCGGTAGAAGTCAAGGTATTGGTACTGCTATTGATTTTTTAACGATGGCCAGCCCTACAAATAAAAGCAGAATTAAAATGATCACCTAGCTTCATCCTAGCTGAAAAGAACTGAGGTCAGAACTGAACAGTGCTGAGCCAAGTTTTGCCCTCAGTGCTTCAATCTTACTGGAAGAAATTGACTCAACAAGCTTCTCTGCAGCTTCATTGACTTACGCTACTCTTACCCACACATTTGTGTTTTTTGACAAGAGTGTGCTGAGTGAATTTCTTCCCACAAACGCTCAACTAAATGGTTTCTCCCCCGTGTGGACATTCAAGTGTTGCGTCAGCGTTCCTTGTCGTGCAAATCTTTTACCACAAACTAAACAACAATATGGTTTCTCCCCAGTGTGGATTCTCTCGTGTCTAGACAAAGTGCTTCTATCACGGAAACTTGTTTTACAAACTAAGCAGGTGAAAGGTTTTTCTCCTGTGTGACCTCTTAAGTGTGAGGAATAAGCTGAGTTGTGTGAGAAACCTCTGTCACACACAGGACAAATGAAGGGTTTCTCCCCTGTGTGGATTCTCATGTGCCTCACGACATTTCCCTTACTTTTAAAGGTTTTTTCGCAAAGTGAGCAGCTGAAACGTTTCCCTTCAACATGAAGTCTCATATGAGTCCTTAAGGTGCACTCACAGGGGTGTATTTTACCACAGACTGAGCAACTAAATGGTTTCACTCCTGTTTGGATTCCAGCGGGTTTCTGCAGATGTCCCTTGTGGTCGGAGCTCGTGGTACACTCAGAGGAGCTAACTGATGTTTTTTTAGTATTATATCCCCTGTTCTCCACCCAATCACAACTGTCATCAGTCTCAGGTTCAGAGTGTGGCGTCTTATCATGAGTAGCTGGTTGTAAATGACAATCTGGATTTAAGTTCCTGGCTGACTCTGATCCGCCACAGTCCTCTCCTTCAGCTTCTGTTTTCAGATTCTCTGCAACTCTGCTCTCTTCAGTTTGGCTTCGATGAAGCTGTGAGGACTGAAGATTCTCTCCATCATCTTTTTCACTCTTCACAGGGACAGGAGTGAATGTCCTGGCCTCCTCCAGTCCTTGAAGCTGCTGTCCCTCCTGACTGGTCCAGAGTTCCTCCTGTTCCTCTTTAATGTGCGGCAGCTCGGGTGGGTCCCTCTGGGCCGGTTTGGGGCTCCGCTCTTGCTGCTCACGATGAGCCTTTTTGTTACTCACCAACAGCAGCTGGATGTCTGAAAATAATCAAATATATAGATGTGTTTTAGGAACACGTCTATTTTTCCTGTTAACATTTAAACCACTGATGCCACTACTTTGTTAACTGTGTGGCGAAACTTTGCACTTGATTCTGCATAATATTCAGAGGACATTCACACTAAAAAAGACAAGCATAGCATGTGTTTTGCATCGCACAAGCTGGCAGCGCTTATATTTTGGCTACATTTCTGTGGAGTGGGACACATCTTTATTTACAGTCACTGGGTGGCAGCTGGTTTCCAGCAGTTTAAAGAAAACACAACAGTGAGAGTGTACAAACCTGCTCTGTGTAACCGGACATCGGGGTTCAAATTGGCATCTAGAAGTTTGCGCTGTCGACAAAGTTCCTCCTCGTACTCTGCTATCGTTCTTTCAAACCGCTCAAATATCTCTTCAGCTGCCGCAGTTAGTCGCTGGTTGACAAAAGCTTTCAGCGTTTGGACTTTGGACATTGTGACAAATTCTGGTTAACTTTCCCTTCAGACACACGGACTGGTCACTCTGACGCACACCGTGTTGCTAAATTAGATTATTTTTGCTACCTTCGTTAGCTTTGTACGACAACAGGAAATACGTCTGATGTAAAACCTTTGTAAATAGTCTAGCCAGGCAGTTTTATCTGGACATTTTTGGTCCCTGAAAAATACAGTTTGTCTCTATCAAAGCTGCTCCGAGGCGGACCTCCTACAGGGACAACACGTCCCGGACATTAACGAGAGTTTGGATAAGAACACCTACGTGTTCTGTCTCCGTGTATTTCCAGCTAGCAGGCTACGCTCTCCTCCATTAGCTTCCTTCGCTAACAGGTGATGACTCTGTGGTGAAACGTCCCGAATATTTACACAAGGTAAAAAAAAAAAAGTGTTCATCCTCACATACAGCTTCTGGTGGTTCACTCCGATCGTATCTTATACCAACGCAGGTCAAACATAACGGCAAAACTTCACGTTAGCCGCTGTGACAGCACTTCCGGTAATACTTCTTCTCCGTCCGCCGCTTCCTTTTCTTCTTCTTTGACGGCAGTTTGCGTCCACGATTTCGCATTACTGCCACCCTCAGGTTTTCCAGTCTTCCTCAGTGTACATTAATTTTAACAATTAATACTATCTCTTTCCATGTACTTCCTTTACTTAATATCCATACTCTGATTTGGATTTAGTGTAAATGTCTCCCTTTAAGTGCGTGTTGATTTACACACCTTTCTTCTCTGACTGTCATCATTTAACTAGCAAGCATCCAGATTTGCTTCATGAAATGGAAATATTTCAATAGCTTCACTAACACAAATGACTGTATTGCGTGCGCTGATTACTGCCTCCCTGCTCTCTCATTGATCTCAAGTAGTGCCATGTACACACAGCAATCCCTGAAGAAAGAAAATTCTTCCAAACAGACGGGGTTTTTGTGTAAAAGGAGACAGATTTGGACATATGCCAGTTAGGACACAGTGTCATACTACTGCTGCCCTGCAGGTTATGTCTTGTCTCATCCTGCTATCATATTCATACCTTGTGCAATATTACTTTTTTTATTTAAGTACAAAACCTATGCATATGTATACTTTTTCCTACATACAGTTCAACCCTGATTCCAAAAAGGGGGCTGAGTACAAGTGTGAACTGTTTTCATGTAAAAACTACTTAATGTGATCTGACAAATAGAAAATAAGCAACCAACACCAACATAAAGAATTTTAATGTATATTTATATACTGTAAATATGTCCAGAATACATGTAATAAACATAATTGTACACAATAACAGGATATACGTCATTTTCCATACTTGGGCTGATATTTCAAGTATGCAGATCAGTTATAGCATCAGATACGTCGCAGTGCTTTTCTTGGCAGATGGAAGAATATTCAAAGAATAAACAGCATAGAAGTTATCTGGAAGAATCCCATCATGCAGTGCAGTATATTGCAGATAACTTTGGTATGGTGTCAACCAAAACAAAGCGTGTTAGTTCATTTACAAAAGCAGAGAAAACAGCTTCTGGATCCCTGTGGTCAACAAACAAGGTAAATATCTGACAGGAGTAAACTAACCAGAGACTGAAAAACTAATTAATACATTCTACGTCTTTTTCAAATCTGACTTCACATCATATTCAATCTTCAAATTGAAAACCAGTATCACCAGTAACAATGAGCTGTTTATATTTCTCAGTGCTGATCTGAGGCCAGTGGCTCGTTTTCGTTCGAACTCTTTCTTGTCTCTGCAGTTTAACTGGTGATTAGAAACGAGGCGTCAAACCTGTTGACCTATGAGGTGTTTACACGTACATTTGTTTTTATCCACCACATCCCAGCAGCCTGCTCCTGAAACAGGTTTACTGAGTGATCCGGATTGTTTCACATCAGTTCATGTTCCCGAAAACAAAAGTCTGTACAGATCAGTGACATTTGAAGACACGTCCGATCTTCACTTTCAGATCTAAACGCTGTTTTCTGAGCAGTTGAGCAGCAGCTGAAGAACAACACAACACTGCAGATTAAAAATGATCAGTAATACTAACTCTGTACACATTATTACTGTAAACTACTGACCAAATTAACAATTGGTAGTTACATTCAACAGTCATTCATCATTAAATCTAACATGGCTAACTGAAGTTTCACTTCCACTCTGCCCAATCACATCACTTCCTCCACCAACATCGTTCACAGAAACAGCTGGAAGCTGCAGTTCGTCTCTGATTGACTGCCTTTAAAGAGGACTCACCCCCTCACGTTTTTATTGCCTATTCACTTTGAGTCTGGATGGAATTAAAATATTTTCACACAACCCTTCATTGCACAGGTTTTTCATGCTCTGACAGTTTCTTGTTTCTGTACTCCAACATTTAACACTTTGGACATGTTCTGGACACTTCTGGAATCGATTACTTTGTAGAAATTAGCTTCTTTTAGTTTGACATTAAAGACTTCTGCTGATCAACAACAAATGAATCCAGTGATAATCAATAAAACATGACAGAGGTGCCTTCATGTTATGGGTTCTATGGCGACTGCTGGATTTTATTCATCAACTTGTCCCAAATAGTAGTTGACTAGTCAGTTAATCGCAGGAGATATATCTTATTTTCTTCATCCAATAACAATGATCAGTTCTTGCTAACAAGGTCTCAAATAGGAGCAGTAGAGTTAACTAATGTGAGCAGGACTAATCCGGGGAAAAGTGACAGATTCTGATCTGATTGGACTGAATCTGCAGCAGCTTCTCTGAGCTGGAGATGCTGTTTGACTGCAGTAAAAACATCAGAGTGCTCGAGTATTTCCTTCTCTGAATACTTTAAATTGATTTTATTTAACAAGGCATAATACAGAAAATCGGTCTCTGCGTGAAGTATTTCCACTCTGTTGTTCTTTAGTGTCCCGCACTGCAGTGTTAAATCCAAGCCTGACAACTATGACCTGCCAAACACCCAACAGCTGCATAACTGCTGCAGATGCATCGCCACTGCTTTATCATGACAGTGTGCTGAAAGCACAGACGAACAGTCAGTCTAAAACAGTGTCCACCGCTAATATTGATATTCAATGACTCGATGCTTTTGTGAAACCCCTGATGAGTGCTGTGTGTTCAGAAGCTCTCACAAACAAATGTGTACATATGTCACAGCAGATTAAAGACTGAGATTCCTCTGAGTCAAGCACATTCTTATCAACACTGGTCAATCATTACTGTTTCTGATCAATATTTCTCTATTTCTACATATTTTACAGCTAAAAAATAAAAATTCACATCAGCAACATCATTTTAAAAATATAAACGCTCCTAAACCTGAAAAAAAATCCTACAAAAACTCTTTGAAAGAAATCACAAACCTTGTCTAAAGGAATGAGAATCTCAAACTACCTGAAACTGACAAACCGCAGGCAAAGATTCACCCCGACGCTGGACTGAGCCCGCCATCAGACACAATCCAAAACCCCGTCCCCAGGTAAGTCCTGCCCCGGGGCTCTGTGGAAGCCCCACCCACACACACCTGGACTCTGAGCAGGTGAGAGTTAACCCTTCTTCAGGCTTCTCCCTGTTGGCTGACAGTTGGCTGAGTGTCAGCTGATGGTCACCTGACTGACTCGGCAATGTAAACATAAAGTTTTGCTGTGTTTGTGACGCTCTGACTGAGGCTCAGCCGGCAACACGTCATCCTCTTGTGGTTCCTGACTCAGTGACAAAAACAACTTATTGACCTCCAATAAAAACACAAACAATAAATTACTTGATAACTAACTGTGACAAACAGCAAGAAACAAAAAGAAAACAGCTCACAGCTGTTTACTGCAGATTTACAGTATAATATATGCATATATTAACAATGTTACTGTAACTTTTACAGTACTAGTATATACATATATTATTCCAGTATTACAGTGTACAGTGTGAGCGTATGACACACACATGCAGAACAGCAGGAACACACTTTCAAAATAAAACTGACACTTTTCTGCAGATTTCTGTTTGAACACAAATGGCTTCTCCCGCAGGCTGCTGTCTAATAAATAACACAGTACTGTCAATGTAATGCTGTTCTGCAGCAGAAACACAGATTAGAAAGAGCTGCAGAAAACACAACGCTCTTCTTCATCATCTTCAGTCACATTCGGTTTATACTCAGTTCTGACTGTTAAACAGGTGAGAATGTTTGTCCGCAGCACTTCCTGTGTGAACTTTCAGTTGTTAGTTTGACGTTTGACAACTAAAGTTTTAACTCAAGTAAAAGTCTGCAGTCTAGACTGAGACTTAATCATCAATCATTTTCCAAAAATGAGAATTTTTCCACAGATCTTCCATTTCCGTGATGTTTCTATCATTGTGTTCTCTCTGTAACTGAAACAGACAGGAAGTCTTCTGTCTGTTTCTGTGATGTCATCACTGACGTTTACGATGTGAAACAGGGTTCGAATTAATTATCAGTGCTGCTGTCAAACAGGTGATACCTGACTGTTCCCAGGTGCTTCCATGACAACAAAGCTGCATCACAGAATTCCAGGTTTTCCAGGACCTTGTGAGGAGTCTTTTAAAAATGTTATGTTGCACGTTCACACTGTGCAGTGAAAGTGGAAGACAGAATTCACTCCGACATCTTTCACTCAGTCATCCCTTCGTGTACTGAGGTGAATCTGTTGCCGTTAGTAACAACATGCTGTTAACTGATTGGTCAGATGGCGGCTGTGATTCATTATTGCGTCTGTCTGTCTGCCATCTTCTTCTCTTGATAAACAATAATTTCAGACTATAGTTTGTCTTTTGTTTCACTTCCTGCTCCTCAGCAGCAGTTTCACAGAAAAAAAATCATTTCCTTTTTCTTTAATTTTCCCTTTGCTTGTCCTGCAGCTGACTCCACCTCCATTTGTCAAAATAGCAGACTCCACCTCCCTGACGATGTCAGAAGAGCAGGCTCCGCCTCCTGGTCGGACTGTTCGCTGGACAGAAAAAAAAATGAACCAACAACTCGACAAACAGCCTCGTCTTCAACTTCGATCTCCGAAACAACAGTCGACAAAACAGTCTCACCACAAGGTACGCATCGTAGCTGATCTTTTGGAGCTTTCAGTCATATCACATGATCTTCCTCCACAGTACTAAATGGACCTTGTGAAGAAACTCTTTAACCAGCTCAGGTTTTGTTTTTGTTTTGTTTTGTCACTTCTCATGGAAGCATCTAGACTGGCTGTGTCAGGACTGTGTGTGTGTGTGTGTGTGTGTGTGTGTGTGTGTGTGTGTGTGTGTGTGTGTGTGTGTGTGTTACCTGGATCAGGTGTAACTGTCGGTCTGATTGTTTCTTTTTCCAGTTGAATCTCTTGCAGGCTGAAGATCGATGTCGCTGAAACAACAACAGAGTGACTTGGTGACGTCATCGTGCTCAGTGACATCACAGATCAAACGTGGGGGTCAGAGGTCATGTTTAAACTTACTGTCAGGAAGTGTCCTCACTCTGTTTCCAAGGTTACTGAAATAACGATGATTCATCGACTCATCCGCCGAGATCCTCTTCTTCCCCTCAAACTACAGTTCAAACAAACTTTACATGAATCTTTATCATCCAGTTTTCTCATCACGTCATCGTACGGAGGAAACCAAACAGTTTCATTTTTTCAGACATGACGTCACATCCTGTCCTTATTCAAACGAAGAAAAAGTGATCACAGTTCATGATGTCTCTCACCTTCTGTGAAGATATTATGAGTGTTATTGCTATTTATCGAGAGTTACTGTGGTTTAATAGTCTAGATGTGTACGCTGGGTTTTATTCTGAACTGGACAGAAAACACAGAAACACAGTGAGACGTTTACTGACCTGCAGGAACTTTGACAACAGCTCCACTCCTTCACTGCTGAGCCTGACCACACACACACACACACACACACACACACACACACACACACACACACACACACACACAGTTAGCCTACTTCTTTGAACCTAGCTAGCGAGCGTTTACATCAGTCAATGTTAAGCGTCTATCCAACGTTGTCACTGAAATGAAATCACGCTACTGTTCACTCGACATTCTTCTAACTCACTTCTGTACAGAAACATTTCATTCACTCCATTTTTCCTAACCAATTTCTCACTTTCAGTGACTGTAGAGAAACACTTTCATTGTTTCTCTACAGTCACTTATTAATGTTATTTCTGAATATAATCAATAGGCCTCATGCTTCTCTGCGCATTCATCAATGAGACAATCAGTTTTTCCATCGTTTATGAAGCTGAAGGTTCACAACGTGTCCATGAGGACGGTCGCCCGTGGGAGGGGCCACAGGAGAGTTTTCCAGGTCCAGGTTTAGATCATTATTAGTAACATTAATCTGATCTGTTATTGTTTGGAAATATATTGATTTACAGTTTGACTATAATTTTATACGATACACAACAAAGCTTGATTTTTTTGTGATCACTGGTGTACTAATTCATTTCCTTCTGTAGGATTTACACCCTCACAGGAGGGGTTATGTGTAGAATATGCTTATGAAATATGTGCTGCAAATTCTCGGAAGTGTTCTGGTGACATTAAGGATAAGATGACACTCTGTCCTCTACATCAGGGATATGTACCTCATGATCATTAAATGTGTGAAACCTGCCGAGTCCTGTCCAGAGGAGTCTGCTAACCTGTGTGAGACAGGCGTTGATAGAGCAGCTGTTTAGTGTGTATAGCTCCTTACACTCCTCGCTGACATTGACCACATATGCAGTGTCGCTCTTGAGACATTTGGGAATCTGGTCCTTTGGATGGACCAAATGCTGTCTCAGTCTGTTGTTACGTTTAACATGAACAGAGAAGTTGTGCTTGGAGAAAACTTCAGAACTTTTCAGACCCCCGAGCTACTTTTGAGATGACAACATGGTTTCTTCAGTCAGTGCGACCCCCTTTCCTTCATTGTCTTGACATCTTGCTGTGTTTTGGGTGTGTTCTGATGATGGAGTGGGCTGGAAACTGAACCTCAAGTTGCTCCTGATGGTCTGGCCAGAACCCTTCATGGTGGCTTGCTGCCGTCCGTATTCGAGGTAACGTATGAATGAGCAGCAAAACCTTGTAAAGTACTTTGGATGAAGTCATTTAGCATGTTGGTGGTTCAACTTCAACAACACCTGAGGCCAGTGTATATAAGTGCAGTAGAGTCATGTACTGAGTATAGTTGTGTAGGCCAGTGCAGAACACTTCTGTACGTCTGTGTAGTAAAGTTGTGTACCTGGGAGTGTGGTTACTCAGTCTCTCTGCTCTGTATTGAGGGTAGTTGTATGCCACAAACTCATCATTAGAATTGATCCCAGGCCAGCTTTGCTCTGTGGGAGTACCTGCAGACATCAAATACACGCAAAACGCATCAAATGCATTAGATATACACAAAATACACAATTTCCTGTCAATAAAAACGAATAACGCAGACTGGCTCTCACTGATGAGATGCCAGCTGACTGGTTCTCACCCAGCAGTTTGAAGATGAAGTGAAGCTCCTCCTCCACTGTGGAACCAGGAAACAGAGGTCGACCTGTCGCCATCTCATAGAAGATACAACCAACACCCCTTCAGACAGACAGACAGGTAATTGAACACACAGGTAGAGAGAAAGGTAGAGAGATAAACACCCCAGGCAGGCAGACAGACAGAGAGACAGACAGACAGTTTAGTTTGGATCAGTTAATCTGCTGTTCATAAAATATAAGACTCAGTTTATGTTCATCACAGATGGATGGATCTGACGCAGAGCTGGAGATGGAAGCTAAGTAATAATAAGATTTAGCTTTTCTTATTGAAAAGGCGCATTTATTTCTAATTTGTGTGAAGGCAAGCCAGTGGGAGGGGTCCCCAGAACGTCTAGCTGGAGCTCAAGCTTTATCTCTTAAGAAGACCAGATTTGATGATTCAGGGGTGAACCAGGGGCTAGACCTGATCTGTTATTCTTAGTTTCTTGTTGGGAACATGTTTAACTACTGAATCTCCTAAAAAAGTCAAATTACAGATACTTCAGAACACCGCAGCCAGGATTTGGACCTCTGCTTGCATCACTGCACTGGCTCCTTGTGTCTTGTACAATTGATTATGGAGTCCTTTTACTTATCTACAAAGCCTTACATAATCTAGCACCTTCATAAATCAGTGACTCCCAGATCTTCCATTGCCTTTCTTTTAGAAGTCTCTGCAGAGTCTGAGAGAAATCAGGTTGTGGAACAACCTCCACTTTGATCTCAGAACAGCTAACTAAGCTAACTCGCTTGGAATTTCTAAAAAGAAGTTAAAAACTAAAAAAGGATCAGTTCTCGCCTGGCTGGTATCGTTGTTATATTTTGGTGCATTGTGATGAATCTGTTTGTCTTTCTCTTATTGCTATTATTGCTTATTTTTTACTTATAACGTTTGTTTATTTTTCAACTGATCTTGTTTTATTAAGCCATTCGGGCTGCATCTACAAATAAAGTCAACACTATTATCGTTATTATTATCATTTTGTAGTAGTACTACTACAGTATACTACCATAGTGCTACATTAGTTACCACATGTCGATATGAGTGGAGTAGTCGGTGCTGCCGAGCAGGATGTCCGGCGGTCGGTACCACAGCGTCACCACCTCGTTGGAGTATGTTTTTGTCGGGATCGACTTTGCTCGAGCCAAACCTGAAACACACACAACACCTGAGTAACATCACTACTTTAAGTTCATTTCACACTTTTTCCAGAGGAACTTAGAAATTAATTCCTCCTCCGTGGTAACAAAATTAGATGTCAGCAAAAGTGCATGATCCGAAAATTCTACTAGATCTGCCAGAATATCCTCCACACAAGATCGTAACATATAATATCACCGCACTGCATTTGGACAATCGGCTTTTTCTGTAACAGCCACAAATCAATAGAACACCCTGCCTGAACAACGTGAGGAGCTGCAGCTCAGTCTGTGCTTTCAGAGCCAACTGACGTCTGATCAGCTCTGAACTCACTGATCCCATGCTCTTCATGACTTGCTTTGAAGTCAAGTATACATTTGTGATGTGCTTCAGAGCGCCGCTTTGTATAGGCTGTCTTGGATAGGATGTTTTTTGCTCAGAGCTGCAAAGGGACTACAGTGAATTATATATGTATGTTTTGGGCTGTATGCTGCGGCTTTTAAATAAATTCAATAAATACATAGAGTTAGAGAGGCCTGGGGACTCGCTGCAGATGTTGCTGAACAGGAGGACAATCTGAATAGTTGGTGCATTTACACACAGAATTTGTCCTAATCAGTTACTTCTGATTTAAATCTGACAGGAATTCCACCAAAGGCTTTCAGTATATTTTACTCTCTGGCCCTACTTGTTGGACTGAACCACAACAGATAACTGTACAAGGAGGATCTGTTGTTTGCTGCAGCTTGTGGTAAAGTAGTCATAAATCACCCACATAAAGACAATAATGGTGTTGAGACGATCGTTCACTCTGCAGAGAAACCTGTTAAAACCAGCAGGAAACAGATGAAGTGCGCTCACCAAAGTCTGCCAGTTTCAGCTCTCCTCGCTCATTGATCAGCAGGTTTTGGGGTTTCAGGTCTCGGTGCAGAACTTTCCTCCGATGACAGTACGACAAACCTCGCAGCAACTGGAAAAGAAAGAGCTGAGGAGAGAAGAACCAGTACAGTCACGAGAAGGTCCAAAACAAACCAGCTTCTTCACAAGTATGTTAAAAAGTGGAGGGTTTCTCAGGCAGAGCCTCCTGCACAGGCGAGGTTAAATCTGACTCCAGCAGGTGGAATATCACTTTCTTAATGATTCATTGATTTTTATTTCCTTATTTTTTGAATGACAGTTAAGCAGCAGGTAGCGACAGATGTGCATCAGGTGAGCAGCATGGGAGTGACAGGTAAACAGCAGGGGAGCGACAGGTGAGGAACAGGTGAACAACAGGTGAGGAACAGGTGAACAACAGGTGAGGAACAGGTGAGTGACAGGCCAGCTACAGGGGAGCGACAGGTGAACAGCAGGTGAACAACAGGTGAGCAACAGGCCAGCCACAGGTGAGCGACAGGTGAGCTACAGGTGAACAACAGGTGAGCAACAGGCCAGCTACAGGTGAGCGACAGGCCAGCTACAGGGGAGCGACAGGTAAACAGCAGGTGAACAACAGGTGAGGAACAGGTGAACAGCAGGTGAGCGACAGGCCAGCTACAGGTGAGCGACAGGTGAGCTACAGGTGAACAACAGGTGAGAAACAGGTGAACAGCAGGTGAACAACAGGTGAGCGACAGGCCAGCTACAGGTGAGCGACAGATGAACAGCAGGTGAACAACAGGTGAGCAACAGGCCAGCTACAGGTGAGCGACAGGTGAACAGCAGGTGAACAACAGGTGAGCAACAGGCCAGCCACAGGTGAGCGACAGGTGAGCTACAGGTGAACAACAGGTGAGGAACAGGTGATCAGCAGGTGAACAACAGGTGAGCGACAGGTGAACAGCAGGTGACAGGTCGGTTTTCTCACTTTGACGTTGTGAACATGGATGATGTTTCCACAGTCGTCCAGGTACTGCTTCAGATCTTTGTCCTGAAACATACAAGAAACATCTTCAGAGGATCAATAATAAAATAACAGTGTGTATAAGATGTGTGTGTATAAATAATAAGAAGTATGAGTGTGTGTGTGAGTGTGTGTGTGAGTGTGTGCGTGAGTGTGTGCGTGTCTCACCAGATACTCAAACACTAATGTGAGGGATTTCTGCGTGTGGATGATGTCATGAAGTGTGACGATGTTGGCGTGTTTGAGATCCTTCAACAGAGACACTGAGGGAAAAAACACACATATACACACACATTAATACAAACACATCAGTACACACAATGCTACTGATGCTGAGGTAATACTGATACAACAGTAATACTGAGACTGCAGTAATACAGACTACTGAAGTACTACTGAGACTGTAGTCATACAAACTGTAGTAGTAGTACTGTTGTACTGTATTAGTATTGTAGCATTACTACTGTAGTACAGTATAAGTACTGTAGTACCTTCTCTAATGGCAGTACATGGAGCTCCTTCTTCATGTTCCAGTCGAATTTCCTTCAGAGCCACGAGGTTATCAGTCAGTTTACTGCGACCTTTATACACTGTAGCATAGGTCCCCTACAGTCAGACAGGTAGAGAGGGAAACAGATGGGAGTGAGACAGGTGAGAGGCAGGGAGACAGGTGAGAGAGACATCAATCATCAGTCTCTTACTCAGCTCCAGGCCCTGCTGGTCCAGGACTACAGCTAAGGACTGATGTGACTGTTGTTTGTTTCCAGAGCTTTCAACACCATCCTGCCTTGCTTCACCTGTTGGGTTAGAACGTTCGGGAAAAACAACTGACCCTGACACTCTGGATCTGGATCCTGGATCGCAGACCTCCTCTGTCACCTGCAGTGAGTCCGGCTGGATGGCACATCACAGGAAATGGACCAGTTTTACTATTCACAAACATCTGACTTCACTTCAACCTGCAAAAGTTCTAAGATCTCCTCCATCATGACTTGTACTGAACTCATACTGGTGGACTCTACTTATAGTGGTAGCTAAACTGGTGAGACAGTGGACTGCCAAAACAACTGAGAGAACAGAGCATGACTGTAGTTCCTGAGGTAACTGAGACCCTTCAGTGTTTAACAAACAACAGAGCACAGGTCATCCGTCTAACTGAGAGTGATCTGCCCACAGGAGGAGACCACTTACATCATCAGGTGTGTCCTCACCTCTCCCAGTTTGTCCAGTTTGATGTACGTCTCCAGTTTTCCAAAACCAATCTCTGACTGCAGACAGACAGAGAGACAGACAGACAGACAGAAAGGAGAGGCTTAATATAGAACAAACTTCAAAGCTCCTACAGAACAAAACACAACAGGAACAGGAAGAGTGTGAGCATGCTTACAAGAGACACTCTGCGGAGCCGCCTGCTGATTGGCTGCTCAAACAGAGCTGGACCAATAACATTAAACTTCTCCAGGTAACCATCTGGGAGACGAATGTCAGCCGGTAACGAGAGTCGTTTGTTAATGTCCTGAAACAAAACAGAGAGAGAGAGACAACTATAATTACATTTATAATCATACAACCCCATTTTCACACATTTGGAAGCTCTGTAAAACATCAATAAAACAGAATGTGATCATCATTTTTATATCACCTGAAAACAGCACAAAGTCAATATATTTAATGTTTGAGTTCTTCAGCTTCATTGATTTTAGTAAATATCTGCTTATTCTGAATTTGATGCAGCAACAAGTTGGGACAGGAGTCTGATCCACAGATCAGTACTGTGGGCACTGTAGCTAAGATGGCGCGGCCTATTAGAGCGCCACCGGGTGTTCTGGAGTGGTAAATACTGCACAGACCAACACAAAACACAGAGTGCAAGACAACTGTTTCAATGCTGAAATTTAAAAACAAGTCAAGGCTGCTGAGAGAGTCTGAGGACTGAGGCGAAGCACAACAACACGAACTACAGTCAGTCTGATTACTAAAACATCCAGTCTCACGTGCTTTATTTAAGTTACATTAGCTGCCGTCTAAAGAAAGTCCTCTGTGTATAGGTGTGTGTGTGTGTGTGTGTGTGTGTGTGTGTGTGTACCTCAGTAGAGATCTTCTTGTTTCTCAGTCTCACTCTAACTGGACTCTGAACACCGTCTGAAGAAGAAGCCGGATCACTTTCTCCATCTGAACTCATCTTCACATCCTCATGGACTATCTCTGAAAATACACAAACACATACACACAGTCACACACAGTAATACACACACATACACACACAGTTACACACACATATACGTATTTGCAGTATTAGTACCCAGTCGTGCTGTGTGGTTCAGGCAGTGCAGTATTTGTACATGTATTTGCAGTATTAATACCCAGTCGTGCTGTGTGGTTCAGGCAGTGCAGTATTTGTACATGTATTTGCAGTATTAATACCCAGTCGTGCTGTGTGGTTCAGGCAGTGCAGTATTTGTACATGTATTTGCAGTATTAATACCCAGTCGTGCTGTGTGGTTCAGGCAGTGCAGTATTTGTACATGTATTTGCAGTATTAATACCCAGTCGTGCTGTGTGGTTCAGGCAGTTCAGTATTTGTACATGTATTTGCAGTATTAATACCCAGTCGTGCTGTGTGGTTCAGGCAGTGCAGTATTTGTACATGTATTTGCAGTATTAATACCCAGTCGTGCTGTGTGGTTCAGGCAGTGCAGTATTTGTACATGTATTTGCAGTATTAATACCCAGTCGTGCGGTGTGGTTCAGGCAGTGCAGTATTTGTACATGTATTTGCAGTATTAATACCCAGTCGTGCGGTGTGGTTCAGGTAGGAACTCAGGCTGCGTCCAAGGCCTCGAGGTTTCCTCAGTGAGCTGCTGTACGACTGAAGGAGAGACTGAACTGAAGAGGACGAACCTCGAACCTTCAAACCTCCAGAAGAACCACGAAGAGACACCACCTCTGATTGGGGGAAAAAAGAATAAGAAGAAAAAACAGGTTATAGAAAACTGAACAGAAAACTGAAAAATGGTGCACTAATCATCAAGCTGGTCACAACTTTCAGTTCTAAGTCAGATGCAACGTTGGTGCACTCGGCTCCTGATGTGTACTTCAGTCCTCAGTGTTTTATCTCCCATTGGGTTCAGGCGTTCACACATAAGTCAGTATTTTATAAACATTTGATGATAATCTGGTCCCAGTTTAACAGTAGAACTGATCATAGTTTAAAACTGGAACACTGAGAGTTAATTCTGACTGCAGGGGTTAATTTAAACACAAGATACTTGTGCTCAAAAAGAGGATTAATTCGCAGTGAAGAACCTTGGAGCCCTAATCTGCCTCTATACATGCCAAAGAGCAGTGTTCAGATTTCTGACTGACATGAGGATCACCTGAACACATCATTAGCTCTGGTCTCTGCGGGTCTGATCTTAGTACGAGACAAGGACCAGGTTCAGGTCCTCTAAACAACAAGCCTCATTCTGGAGGAGTAATCACAATCACCCACCTGCCGATAACACCTGAGTCTGTGTGTCTGTGTGTGTGTGTGTGTGTGTGTGTGTGTGTGCGTGCGTGCGTGCGTGCGTGCATGCGTGCGTGTGTGTTACCTGAGTCACTGTGTGATGTCACTTCCTGGTTGATTGTGTCACTCAGCGTCCTGTCCCCTCCCCCGGCCCCTCCCCGCCCCAGAGTGAGTGACAGTTGCCGCTTGATCTTCCTCATCCTCTCCATGAGGGGGGGGCGGGGGGGCAGTGACGCTGAGGGGGGCGGAGCAGCCAGCCTGGAGACCACACCTGGACAGGTAAGCACAGAAAATGAAGGCAAGAATACCAAAATGTAAAAACGCCAAAAACATTTCACTGTGAAGGACAACGGTTGCAAATCCACTTTCAAAGCAGAAGACTAACAGAACTGAACTGTGAGCTCACAGATCAGCAGCTGGAAATGAACAGAAACAAATCTGTAGTTATCAATAATCGTCAGTATAACTAGACACTGAAAACCAAACCATCGTACAGACTTTCAAAGACATATTTGAACAGAAACTAACAAATTTAGAAATTTAGTTTATGTAGTATGTATTATGTAGTCTACAGGACTCAGCAGACCAGCAGGTGAAGCAACAGCTGGTCGGTAAAGATTTCTAATAAAGCAAAATAAACTTAAGGATAAATAAACTAAACACCGATTTCAGCACAAACAAACAGTTTATAAGAGTTTGTGAGAGGCACCAGAGGCTGATCATCAATGGCAGATCCAGGGTCAGCTCTCTATTGACAGGGTCAGTGTCCGGTAAGTAATCACGCTGGTCTTGATATTGGTAACATTTCCCTCTTATGGAACAAACTATCAAACTCAGACGCAAGATGATATAATCCTTCATTATTAATAGTTTAATAGTAAGACACATCAGTACAAACGCAAGCAAGATATAATCAAAAAAGAGCAAGATATAATAAAAGTCAATGGTTGAGTTTGCACTATTGCACATACAAGGTATTGACATTGCACAGTTTAGTTTGCAGTGATAGTGCACATGAGTGAATGGGTCAGTTTGGGGTTGTGTGGTCTACTGAGAGCAGTGTTGATTGTGAAGTCTGACAGCAGCAAACACAGGAAACAGTCTGTCCCTGAAGGAGCTACCCAGTCCCAGTGCTGTCAGAGTGTCCTACATGGGGTGGGACATGTTCTCCATCAGGGATGACAGCTTAGCCATCACCCTCCTATCTCCTACTACCCAAGTCCACTGGGTTGAGGGGACACCCAAGGACAGTGGTGGTCTTTTTAACCAGTCTGTTAAGTCTCTTCCTGTCAGGAGTTGAGATGCTGCTGCCCCTGCAGACTACATCGTAGAAGATGGATGGTGCCACCACAGAGTAAAAAAAGGTGCCAGAAACAGTCTGCTCTGACCTTACTAATGTAGTGCATTCAAATTGTCAGTCCAGTCCACTTTATTATTCATGTGAATACCCAGGTACTTGTAAGGTTCCACCATCTCAATGTCCTTTCCCTGGATGTTCACTGATGTAGCAGGACAGTGTCTGCACCTGCACATGTCCACCACTGATCTGGAGGTGGTTTCGCTGGGATCAAATGCACAAATCCCTTGTCTGTACTACGCGTCATCCTCATCTTGAGGCCAACGCTATCAGAGGCATCACAGAACTTTTGCAAGTGGCAGTTGGCTGTTTTGTGTGTGAAGTCTGGAGTGTAGAGGGTGAAAATGAAGGGAGTCCGGACTGCTCCCTGCAGTGCCCCCATGCTGCAGACAACCACGTTGGACTCAGAGGCCTGCATACCAAATCTACGTACATAAATCTATCCGGTCATAATGTCCGGTGAAATTACTTCAGCTATACATGCTGGTTTCCCTGCCACCCTGGAAGATTTCAATGTCCTGGACAAAATAGAGATATTCAGGTCAAATATTACCTGTGTTTATGGATCCTGTTTTCCCATGTTTTGAAGTCCACGATTGTTATAAGTGTCTGACAACAGTATGGGAAGGATCCCACAGGAGTTAGATCATTTTGTTGAGTAAGAGCCTTTCTGGTTAACCAGAACTAGCTGCTATATCGCACTCACCAAAGCCACCGGACTCCAGTCACAGATACAGTAATTTTATCATCATGAAACGCTTCAGCCTAAGAAAGAAACAAAACAAAACTAACTACCAACTCTTGTTGGTCTAAATAAACTCTTAATTCACTGAATCAGGACAGAAATGAGAGGGCAGAAATCAGAGAAGCAGCAGGGAAAGCAGTGCATAGAGCAGGAATATTTTCACATCTAACTCAGGAATTATTTTCACCAGACATTATTTATTAAACCTTTATTTTACCAGGAAAATTGACCCATTGAGATTAAAAATCTCTTTTCCAAGGGCGTCCTGGCCAAGTGGCAGCAAAAGTTACAAAGTTAAGAATGACAAAACAGATGTAAATATATCGTTTTCCCAGGAAAAGGAGTAACAGTAATAACCAGATAACAGAAATCCTGGAGAATCCTGTAATTTAAATGTGTACATTAATAATGCAATAATAACAGGTTGAACCAATTAGTATTTCTGGTGCTGACTAGCAAGGGAAGCAACATTTAATTGACTCGTCGACTAATCACACACACATCTACCTCACAGCCAATATTTTAACAGATGACACACTGACAAGTTACATTCCTGACAGTTAAAATGCTAAGCTTTCTGACAGCCAACATGCTAACACCTGACTGACAGATGATCTACCTGACAGCGAACATGCTAACACCTGACTGACAGATGATCTACCTAACAGCTAACATGCTAACACCTGACTGACAGATGATCTACCTGACAGCTAACATGCTAACACCTGAATGACATGTTATCTTTCCGACAGCTAGCATGCCAACATCTGACTGAGAGGTTATGTTCCTGATACCTAACATTTTCACAACTGACTGACTAACAAGCTATCTGCCTGACAGCTAAATTGCAACGACCTGACCAAGAGGATAGCTACCTGAGAGCTAACACGCTAACGTGTGACTAACTGACAGGTTATCTACCTGACAGCCCACAAGTTGATATTTTAACTCCTGACTGACTGACTGACATGTTATGTGCCTGACAGCTAACATGCTAACACCTGAATAACAGATTATCTAAATCAAAACTAAAATGCCAATACCTTACGGACTGTCAAGTTGTCTGCCTGACAGCAGCTAACATGCTAACACCTGACTGATGCCATCTGCCTGACAACTAAAATGCCAACACCTGACTGACTGACACATTATCTACCTGACAGCTAACATGCTAACACCTGAATGACAGGTTATCTACCTGACAGCTAACATGCTAACACCTGGATGGCAGGTTATCTACCTGACAGCTAACATGCTAACACCTGACTGACAGGTCATCTACCTGACAGCTAACAGGCTAACACCTGACTGACTGACAGGTTTCTGCCTGTCGGCTAACATGCCGTGACGTCACTGTGCTTCACTGAGCGTAAATACTAGCAGATACGTGTGTTTCTGTGTTTAGCGGCTAGCAGCTAGTGTTTATGTTGTCCTGGCTCCCTGTGGTTCTCATGTCTGTGATACTGTCTACTGACTGTGTGCTTTCCCTTTAGGGTACATGTTTCTGTATTAGTGTGGTGAAGACGGGACCCGTCTATGTCCTGCAGTGTGTTATAAATAGCAGCGGAGGCGGAGCGGGTTTATCTCTGAAGCTGCTGCTCCGTTAACAGCACCGTCAGACTGAAATAAAACGGTTTCCCGGTTTCACATTAAGCTCGGCGGTGTATATTACTCACCGGGAGGGTTTGTCCCGGTCTGTCCCGGGTTATCTTTGGCTCGGTTCACCCTGACAGAGTCTCGGATCTTTCTGGCTCCCAGTAATCTGCAGCCATGTTGCTGGTCCGCTCAGCTCAGCTCCGCTCCGACGGTGCGTGCTGGCGGAGACACTCACCGTACCGAGAATGACGTCACAGCAGATAATATGGTGCAGCCCGGTCCTAAATGACCTAAAACTAATCAATCAGCTTCAATCTTTTATAACTTTTGATGTGATATACATCAGCTGTGGCAGCGTTGGGCGTATTCTAATTTCAGCACTGATTAGGACTCAGGCAGAACATTTACACATTAGAAGGTGCTTCATCAATATTACTTTACAACTGTCAGTCTTGATAATAAAATGGATGAGATGGAAAGTAATTTTTTATGAAAGGAGAGGTACAGGTGAAGGCAGGTGCTCCTATTGTGTTGTTTTGAACTTTGCAGATGTGCTGAAATTCTGGGCTTTTGTTTAGTCTGTGCTGCTTTGGTTGTTGTTTATGTGTTAATTTTTTGTCTTTCATACCTGTTCATTAGCAATAATGTTCGTTAAAAAGGTTATTGAAAAATGATTAAGCATTGTTGTGTTTTGTGTGTTCTAACGTGTTTTTCTCTATGTGCCTCAGGATCACCTCGCAGCTACCTGCCAGCCACACTCCTTTTCTTCCACATTTCCAGGTATCGTATTATAACCGCCGTTTGGGTCCAAAACTGCAACCACTTCAAAATACAGATCTGCAGCTGACCTCAGAGTCAATGAAGTTACAGAAATCTGCAGATTTTCAGTCATGTCTAAGTCAGGGGACTGTGAGGGCCACGGCAGAACCTTCAGCATGGTCCTCCTAAGGTAGTCCATGCTGTAGAAGTCATGCCCTTTTCATCTTCAGCTTTTTTTTTTTACAGACGCTGTGATGCTTCATTGCAGAATTTGCTGGTTTGAATTGAATCCATTCTTCCCTCTATCAGTGAAATGTTCCCCGTCCACTGGCTGCAGCAGGACTGGACAGTTGGTGTTCTTTTCATGAAATTACGCACCCTTTTTTTCTCCAAACATTACTTTGCTCATCGGTCCACAGGACTTGTTTCCAAACCGGCCCAGGCTTTGCAATGCCTTCTGAATTTGCAAAATTCAGAATTTTGTGATGAGGACGATGAAAGGTTTTCCTCGAATGACTCTTCCATGAGGGTCATATTTGTGCAGGTGTTGTTAGAACAGAGCAGCACCTCTCCAGAGTCTGCTGAATATTCATGAGGGGTTTGATTTCCTTTCTAACAATCCTAAGAGCAGTTCTCTCTGAAAGTTTTCTTGGTCTTCCAGACCTCAACTTCACCTCCACTGTTCCTGTTAACTTTCTTAATTATAAAACAACTACCTCAGATTGTCAATAATTTTATTTTTCAGAGTGCAGGCAGCTGCTTAGAGGAGAACATGGCAGCTGATTGTTGGGACAAGGTTCCAGGAGTCAGAGAATTTATAAAGCTTTCACATTTGCATCACCTAACTGACTGAACAAGCCATAACAGAGGGTGAAAGTTATGAGAGCTCAAATCTCGTTTCTATGGTACTTCATTGAACAATCAACATTTGTGTCCATGTGCACAAATATATATATATTAAAGTTCTTGATTATTCTCCAAAATGCTGTGAGACTGGACTGAATATATACACACCTGAACACATTTACACACTAATCAATAAATATACACATTCACATTCTTATCAATAACGGTAATATTTAATAAATATTACCGATCAAATAACAGATGGATCTTCTGATTGCATTTCTGTGATGATGACAGTTTCACAGTACAGTCAGGTACAGGTGTGTGAATGATGTTACAGCACAGTCAGGTACAGGTGTGTTAATGATGATGTTACAGCACATTCAGGTACAGGTGTGTTAATGATGATGTTACAGTACAGTCAGGTACAGGTGTGTTAATGATGATGTTACAGCACAGTAAGGTACAGGTGTGTTAATGTGATGTTACAGTACAGTCAGGTACAGGTGTGTTAATGTGATGTTACAGCACAGTCAGGTACAGGTGTGTTGAAACTAAGCTGCATCCTCCAGACTTTGGACTCCCAGGTCCTCGAGTTTGAACTTGGGGATCTCTATATTGAGAAAGACCTACAGGGTGTTGGCTCTGAAAAACAATCAGAGAGAGAGACACAAACAGAGAGACAGTTGGAGGATTAAGAAGCTGATTGGCTGAGGCAGGATTAAAACGAGCTGCTGATCAGCACTTCCCTCTACTTCAGATTTACTATTAGTTTAAATCGTGAGATACAACAGACTGACAGAGACAGAAGAGTAGACAGAGAGACAGAGGACTGAAGGAGAAGAAGTCGAAGACAAGAGAAGGAAGCTACAGAGGAAACTACGTCACTACAACAGCTGGTACTGACACCACTTATACTGTAATACTGCTGCTACTGAAACTAGATGACACACCTGATAGTACTGATGTCTCTCTCTGTCTGTCTCTCTCTCCTGTCTGTCTCTTAGTATGTCTCTGTTCATCGTGTCAGTGGTCCTGGTTGTTCTGTGTGTTTTGTGTCGTTCTTTGATTCCCTGGTTGGTTCAGTCCAACTCCACTCTGGCCCTGTTGTGGTATGACGTCGTGCTGGAGATGATGCTCAACCTCCTGACTGGAACAACACGACCTCAGGTGACCTCTGACTACCTGTCTGTCTTTTTAACTGCCTGTCCGTCTGTCCACCTGTCCATCTGTTTGACTGCCTGTCTGTCTCTCAGCGCTTACTTCAGGCCGTCAGCATAAATGCAGTCAGAGGTGACCCAGATAGCGTCATCAAGGCCATCGATCACTTCTGTAAACACTCGGAATGGGCCATGAATGTGGGGGACGAGAAAGGTATGTATGCTAATACACACACATGCCGATACACACAGTATATACACACACAAGTGTATATTGATGGGGGTGTTCTCATTAATCTGTCTCTTCGTCCGTCTCCCAGGAGCCATTTTGGACATGGTTGTCATGGAAACCTCTCCCTCCACAGTGCTGGAGTTGGGGACATACTGTGGGTACTCTACTGTCCGCATCACCAGGTTGTTGCCCCCGGCAACAAAGCTGATCACTGTGGAGATGAACCCAGAGTATGCTCATGTGGCGCGACAGGTCATCCAACACGCAGGACTGCAGGACAAGGTCAGAGGTCATGCTATCACATGCATGTCCATGCAGGATCCTTTATCTCTATGTTGAAGATCAGCTACAACTGTCCTAAACTGTAGAGAGTAGAGGGCGATGCAACACCTTGAAGCCTTGAACTGAATGAGGCCATGTCGGGCATAGACTGAGGCTGTGTGCGTCCCTTCCAGGGCTTTTCTCCACAGCTCTGCCGTCAAAGTCAGCCCCCAAATCTCACTGCCATGCAAACCTTAGAATGGACTGATGTTTTTTTTGTAAATTAGACAAGAAATTATCTATAAAAGACCCTTTTTTGAAGACACTAGATCTTACTTTAATTAAGCAAACACACACACACACACACACACACACACACACACACACACACACACACACACACACACACCTGTCTGACTGGCTGTGGAAGCCAGTCAGAGAATGTGATAGGCAGCATGTGTGGTGTTTATGTAGCCAGGTGTTGGCAGTGTGGTCCCTACAGGTGAGAGGTTTGAAGCTCACTGTGAAGCTCAGCTGTACATGTACATCATCTCTGCAGACCCGACAGGTGGACAGAGAACATCTGTCACACCTGAGTTCAGGTAAAGACAGCGAATAGAGACACATGTGGGTTTGAGTTAGGTTTTACTGTGAGGATTAACATAGTTATCGAATGGTCATTGATCTGATCATTGATGGCCGCTGTCACTCTGTCAGGTGTGCGTGCTGGTAGGTGAGTCGGCCGACCTGATTCCCAAGATGTCCGACATGTTCGGAATCCAGTCGTTTGACTTTGTTTTCCTCGACCACTGGAAGGAACGCTACCTGCCTGACATCAAACTGCTGGAGGTAATGAGCCCTGACCTTTAACCCTCGATCTATGCACCTGCGGTATGTTCTGATCTCTGACCCTCCCCACAGGATTGTGGTCTGCTGGCTCGGGGCTCGGTGGTCCTGGCTGATAACGTGGTCTGCCCCGGAGCTCCAGACTACCTGAATTATGTCAGATCCAACCTGAAGTACAGCAGCAGGTTCTACCAGGCTCACCTGGAGTACACCAGAGTCCTGGACGGGTTGGAGAGGTCTGAGTACCAGGGACACTGAGAGGTAGCGAGACAGAGGGACAGACAGACAGACAGACAGACAGACAGACAGACAGACAGACTGAATCATCTATAAAATGCTGGATGAGGTAACAAACGTTTCTCTTAAATATGTCAAAGGCGGCAGATTGTTCCCTCATGCAGACGACTGTATGATGTTGACATCATTAGATTATATCAGGCTGCAGGCAGATGTCTGTATGCTGATGGTCTTAGACTCCATGTTAACACAGACTTACGTGTCATTTCCTTTAAGACAAAGAGCTGAAAACTGTTTCACTGCAGGTCTGAACTCTGTTTGTGAAGGATGTCCTCCTGTTGGTCGTGTGCAGTCTGGCTGAATGTTCTGTGTATCTGTTTGGACCAAAGCTTCTGATTACTATAATGTCATGGAAGTGTGAGAGGATGCTGCTTCCTGATGTGTTTTTCTCCATTCTGTGTTCACATTTCAATTGTTTTCTTCAGTGGATCTCCTGAATGTTACTAAACTCAGGAACTAATAAAGTGTTGCTGAAACTGCAATATGACCTCGTGCAACATCCAAAATGCAGGCGCTGTAATTGTTTGCTAAAGTTAAAGTGTCTCACACCATACTGTACCTTTATAAATGAAGCCTCGTGGTGGCACAGAGAAGCCCTGACCTACAGATCATATTCTCTGGGTGTGAGGCAGGGGCAGCCTTTCAGCTGTGAGTCATTAACATGGTCTGTGGGAACAATCGAGCTGCTCTCGTGATGTCACATTAACACCTGTGGTTCCTGAACACAAACAGCCTCACAGTCTTTGATTTCCTTTTGTATCCTAACCATGGTCTCGTCGACATTTTAAAGGATAACTTTGTTTTTTTACAACCTGGTCCTTATTTCTAGCATTAAATACGACCATTTACTCACCCAGACAACTTTGGTGGCATTTGGAGTCGTTTTGAAGAAATTAGCCCCAGAGGAGCGGCGCGTTTATCCGTATAATGCGAGTACTCGGGGCATCCATGCGCAGCCTCTATATAACGCATAATCTGCTGCGAAACTCGTTCATATTCCAATATTTAGTTCTGATATGCTGGTGCTATTCCCCTCTGAGCAGGCGGTCGGCTAGTTTAGCTGTAGTTTGGCACAGCTATGGTTTGTTATTGCGTATTCGTAGCCGACCGCCGCAGAGACAGCCGTGTTGTGGCTGGCTGCTCGCAGCGCCCGGCGTTCGGTAATGACATCATCCACGTCAGAGGTAGTTGTCTAGAGATGCCGGATGTTGATAACATGCCACCACGGGCTCAGAGGGGAATAGCACCAGCATATCAGAACTAAATATTGGAATATGAACGAGTTTCGCCGCAGATTATGCGTTATATAGAGGCTGCGCATGGATGCCCCGAGTACTCGCATTATACGGATATACGCGCCGCTCCTCTGGGGCTAATTTCTTCAAAACGACTCTAAATGCCACCAAAGTTGTCTGGGTGAGTAAATGGTCGTATTTAATGCTACAAATAAGGTCCAGGTTGTAAAAAACCAAAGTTATCCTTTAAGTAGGTGTTCTGGCCGTTGGCATTAACCATGTTGTTGTAAACATCAGCATATAAATATATCGAATGTATTTGAAAAAACCGTAACTCTGATATTAAAACAAACACTTCCTGTTACCTGTAATTCAATCTGATTACAACAGACACACCTGTCAGCATTGGTCCTTAATTATCTGGCAAGTAACAGATAAGACTTTATTTATCCTACGCCGGGGAAATTCACTTGCTAGAACTGCAGAAGAAAAAGGAGAGGTAGAAATCAGACAGATTAGAACAAATATACACGAAATAAAATCAACAACAGAAGGCCGTGTACATTATATACAAAGTGTCCTCAGGTTACTGCTCAGTAAAAAACAAAAAAAATCCTCCTGTTGAGTCTGCAGGAGCAGCACTGTTGACAGCGAAGGACAGCCGTGTCTTTTTGAGGACACCACTGATTGTCACGGTCAATGCAGACGTCGTGGACGGGAGACGACTTCACTGGAAGGACAGACATGAACTGAGACATGTCAGCCGGACGCAGAGATCCACAAACTACAGCTTCTATTCACAGTATTCACGGTTGTTTTTATTTCTCCCTCCAGGAATAAACAGATTCTGTCCGTCAGTCACTCGTACCTCGATGACTCAGTATGTGTCTGTGCTCACCGCTGCAGCAGCAGTGTGTTCAAACTGTTACCGAGTTATTTTCTCACATGTGACAGGTGAGATTCTGTGAGTCATGAGCAGTGAAGACGTTCTTGTTTCACCAGTGAGGAGCCGAGACACCAATCAGGCCTTGACAGATATTTTTAAAAATGGATGTTTTCCACATCCTTAAAACAAACAAACAAACAAAAAACCTGCGAACAAAATATCTCTAAACACGCGAACGCAAAAACACTCAGACAAGCCTGTCGAGCCTTTAGGTTGTGATAAAGTTTACACCAAATACCAGAGAAGAACACTGTGAGCATGTGGTGTGAGCTTATTTTAGGTGGCAACTTACAATCACACAAACAATACTAGCTAATTATTTATGTAGTTAGTTATTGAACACCTTTCTGGCACATGGTCTAGCAGTGCGAACCAAACAAAAACTACAAGTTCCCAGATGCTCCCTTTAACATGTGCACATGGATACACAGAAAGCAGAGCTCTGAAAAATCTGCAAAAGAAAACCTCAGTTTTAGTGACCAAAGACACCATTTCTGTGTTAACGAGAGGAAAATATCCGTGTACATGTGGTCAAGGCTTCAGAGTCATAAGAGAGCCACATTAGCTGAATGGAAAACACCTGTGTGACAGAGGTAGACACAGGTAGAGAAGAGGCGGGGGATGGACTGAAAAAACACATACCATAAACCAATAAAAACAAGACTTGGCATTATAACTTCTGCACCATGAATGTAGATTTATTTACAATATTATGATGAGAGATGAAGATGATGAGTGGTGACATCATGGCAGGAGAACCACTCGTAGTGATAAGAACGTTAAATACTGTGAGACTGATGATCGTTGAGTGAGAAGAGACAGAGGTGAAAAGGTCAAGCTTCTTAACATTAAATGATCTTCATTAAAGCATCTTAGAAATGTTTACAAAAGACAAAAGTGAAATAAAAAAAATTGAGTTCACGTCTTTTTTTTCCCAGAAGAATTAACGAGCTTGTTGACGTGGTTACAGAATTCCATGAAAACAGTCTTGTCCAGCAGCCAATCAGCTGTCTCTCTGTTGTCACTCTGATTTGCTGGAGTTGAAAATCTTGGCCAGCAGAGAGACGTTTGATTGGCTCTTCTGCTGTATGAGGCGGGCCTTGTCCAGGTGCTTCTGGGAAACAGAGTGTTTCTTCTTTTTCTTCATCTGGATCTCGTCCTCTGTCTGACGCTGAGTGAAGTCCCACGTCCTCTCGTCCACCTGACAGCGATGAACATGTGGAGACAAAGTTTAACAAACAAACTTGAAAGTGATTGTGGCTGCAGCTAGATTCAGGTGAGTGAGTGTGTGGTTTAACTTTCACCTGTTGCCCGTCTCTCTGTCTCTTCTTCCTCAGGTTGTTCAGGTGAGCGCTTTTGTCCACGTTGTTCAGGTAGAAGTTTGTTTCTCTCTTTGCCTGAGAGACTTCAGTCCTGAGTCTCTGCTGCAGGACCGTCTGTTCATACGCAAGCCGCTCGCTCAGGTGAGTCCACTGGAACCTGTGCAGGTACTACAGGGACAGACAAGTGAACCCCAGGACAGAGATCAGTTTGTTGTGAAGGTCTCAGTCTGATTCAAACACAGACTGTCAGGTCTCTGATGGTGGAATCGGGGGCTGAGCCGGGACACAGAGCCTTCCAGCAGAATGAACGGTGGAGGAATCTGTTGTTATACTAACTGGCTGCTGTAATGATGCGACGCTGATCCTGGATCATGAAATCAACCTTTCTGAGTTAGATTAGTCAATGTTTACGAGTCTGGTTCACAGCTCAGCTCGGTCAGCTGAGTCAGAACCAGAACTTGCTTTGTGATGCTGTGAGATGATGAAACCCTTCTGATGATTAACTGCAGTCTGTCTGTACTCGACTACTGTCACAACCAGCTTAACTACTCCCCTCTGAGGAAAAGATAAATATGCGCTAATGCCTGCGATGTCATGTGTTCCCGTGATGTCAGCTGTTACCGGGCAGACTGTACCTTGATGGACCAGAGGTCCGAGAAGAATCGTTGGCGTTTCCTGGTTCCCATTGGTGTGTTGTTAAGAGACGCTGCCACTCTCTTCGCCACTCGTTTATCTCTGAACTCCACCCATCCTTCAGTAAAATCACACCTCCTCAACCCAGACTGTTTCTTCCTCCTCCTCACCTGATGATCTGAGGATAGAGGAGACAAGGACAGTAGGACAGGTAAACAGCAGACATGTTACAAAGTGAAAAAAAACAGCAAACCAAAAAAAACCCCAAAACCTTCACACCTCTGTCTTCATCTCCATAGCAACAGCAGCAAATATTTCAGCCTGGTGGTGAGAAAATGAACCCGTCTGATGATTATATCATCCAGAAAAGCTTCACTTTTCAGTAACCACCAGGAGAGTCGGGTTTATTTCTTCAAGTCTGGTTTAATTCATTAAGTCTGGTTTATTTCATTAAGTCTGGTTTAATTCATTAAGTCTGGTTTATTTCTTCAAGTCTGGTTTAATTCATTAAGTCTGGTTTAATTCATTAAGTCTGGTTTATTTCTTCAAGTCTGGTTTAATTCATTAAGTCTGGTTTAATTCATTAAGTCTGGTTTAATTCATTAAGTCTGGTTTATTTAATTAAGTCATAAAGGAGGTTTAAATCAGTCTGGCCTCAGTTGCCATGAAAATTGACCCTCCAGACTGAGCTCACATGGTTTCACTCTGACGGTATTTTAACTATATCTGTGTGAAATCACTATCATAGCAGCAACAAACTGAGCTAACAGCTGCTCAACTGTTCCCCTGTTGTCTGTTAATTTCAGACATTTTGTCCATCGTAGTAATTTATTAACACTAGTGTTGTATATGTTAAATATATGACTCTATATTTAATGCTTGCATCTGACTCATCGCAATTTGTCTTCACATGTTTTCTTCTCTGTCTGAGGTCTCAGGTCTGATTTATATTTATGAAAAAACTTTATTAAAAATCACTTGTAACAGCAAGAATAGAAAGGAACAAATAGACAATAAAACAGATACAAAATAAATTCAGAATTTTTGTGAATCTGAATTGCATGTAAGTAAAATATGAGTAACAAAATATAGTGTCTTTGTAATATTGTGCAGTAAAAATACATAATATTGCACAAGGTATGTTACACAGATATAAAGGGTGCAATAGTTGCATATAATCTACCTTCAGGCTGCAGGAAGATACGTCCGATCTCTCCAAACACTGACAACAGGTTCCTCAGGTGTTTGGGGCGGAGCCTCGGAGGAATGTGACCCAGGTAGATGATACCTGGAACGCACTTCCGGTCCGTACAGGAAGTCACTCCGGCACCTTTCTGTTTGGTCTTCTTCACTCCTGCTTGAGAAAAAGTGAGCAGCATATGTAACTAAGAGATCCTGCTGTTATCATTCAGCCATTTTCATGTAAGCCGTGAATCTGGGCAGCTCACATGATGCTGCTGTAAGCACCAGGACCCACTAACAAAGAAGCAGCTTGACGTATATCAGACTGCTGTAACAGTGTGTTTGCATGATCAGCTGACCAACCAGGGTTCATCCTGGGAGACTTTAAACTACAGACTCCACCTTTGTCACATTGTGGCAACACATTCTGCACAGCTTCATACCCCACCTGGAGCGTCTCAGAACTGGATCGTTTTGCCTGCTCGTGGGTTACTGAGCTACAAAGTCATGGGTGTTTTATTTTGAAAATTGAGTGGATTCCGAGTGTCTGACTTCCTGCCTGGCTCCATCTGCATGAATGGTGCTATATAAATAAATTGATAAAGGTCTGGTCTAGGTCTGATATGCCTGATCTGGTATGAAGAAGTTGTTTACGTATTACGCTACAGAGCAACGCGGCAAAGAAACCATCCAGGACGGCTCCTTCATCCCGATTAACATGGTCAACAAACTACAGCAAAGTTCAATATGAGAGTGTTCTGTTGTACAACTCGCAGATCTTTGTTCTGTTTATGTCACATTATTCTCTTGTGGACATTTGTGTGCTTCTATTTGTCTGTATATAAGGACAAGTTTCCTTCATCATCATCACCTCCATCTTTGTTTTTCTGCTCTTCGTCTTCATCATCACTTCCTTTCACTGCAGCAGTTCCATCCTCCTCCTCGTCTTCATCCTCCTCCTCCTCCTCGTCTTCATCCTCCTCCTCCTCCTCCTCGTCTTCCTCCTCCTCTTCTCTCTGAGCTGTAGCCTTCCTCTCCTCATCCTCGCTTCTCTCCATCTCTCTGCAGACTGATCACTGCAAACAATGCAAACAGTACAAACGATGGAAACCATGGAAACAGTAGAAACACGTGGACAGACTCTGAGAATAAACAAACAAAAACTGCAGAATAATCAGATTACAGAGCAAACTGAAGTCCAGACTGACTGACAGGTTAACAACAAACTGACTTCAGATCAGTTCATTCCACAGACTACGGGCTTCTTGCTGATATCAAAGGATCTGAGCTTCCTGTTCACAGTTTTACTGTCCAGGTAGACGAAGGCTGACCCTGAATTATCGTCTCTTTGCATGTTGATATGTGGTAATCAAGCTGTTATTGTTAAAGTAGTCTTGGATCTGAACATGAATACTGCTTTCTATAACCTTGCTAAGCACAGGAAGAGTACTTTATGTCTACTATTAGGCCCACTGAAAGGTAACTTGTTGTTGCTTAAGCAACTGAATGACTTTTCCCTCCTTCACACAGTCTAGGATACATCCCACATAGCAGACATCTATTCAATACGAGACTTAGCACCCTCTGGTCTGTGATACCTTTCACTGCTCATCTACTGCAGCAGAGTCACTGTGCATCTAACGCGGCAGAATCACGACAGTTGAGGCAGTTTGATACCCGAATCACCACAGAAACTCAGAGTTTTAGTGACGACAGCAGCTGTCTGAGATCTGATATGATCACTGAAGACACACTTTACATATATTATATTATATTGTCTGTGACGATTCTCTTTCATCCAGGTGAGTCGGTTAGAAGTACAGACGCCTCTTGGATGAGACGTGAAACATCTTCTAGAACCACAAGCAAGTTCAGTCAACTTCTCTTTCTATTTGAACAAGTTTCTTTTCATACATATTGCATGAGCATCACTGTTTCTCTAGAACTGTTGTGTACGTGTCAGTAAAGAATTTGGAATTTGAAACTATAATCATAACAATAATCACTCAGACTGATCCTGAATCAGCTGCAGACCATTTCAATATTGTAGAACAATAACTCGAACTTCGATGTTCTTCCAACTCTACTGCAATCAATAGTTACTGATTCTTCATCATCCAGGAGGGTTATTTAATGTGCAGATAGAGTAAATACTATTGTATCATTACAGTACATCTGACAACACAGGCAGACACACCTGTACCTCCAGTGAGAGCTGTGCTTTCATTAACACACATTAATCGACATTTCGTTACCAAACTCTCGTGATACTCAAATTATCTGAGTATTAACCATCAAACTGATTATTAATCAATACTGTTTGAGATCATAGAGAATAAATATCGCCACGTGACCGCTGATTTGCAGTTTATGTGGCTGTTATCAAACAGAACCAGGTCCTGTGCACTTCAGGTAGACGAGCGACCACTTCGTAAAAGAGACTGGAGCTCGGAATAAAGAAACACTTCCGGGTTTTCTTCTGTCACATTAAAACGTTCCTCTAAAAAAGGTGATTTCAAATCAAATCAAAATAAAATCTCACCTTTACTTTAACTCAAAAATCTTCATCAACACTTCAACACAAACGCTGTTAGCTCTCACGTGCGTAAGTCCGTCGCGTCTTATTGACGAAATGAGCGTCAGGCTGTGGCGTCAGGCTACGGAAGAGCATCTCATATACAACTTCCGGTTGGCCGTCAAAATAAGAGCTAAAAGGAAAGGCCGAAAGAAATTAAAGACTTATCTTATTTTCTCTTATCTTATCTAGCACGGCTGCTGATTTATGTTTGATTTCTTATTTTCTGACAATAATAATTATATTTAGAAAAACTTATTCTATTATTTATTACATTTCTTTCAGAGGTAATCTTTAGATGCAGACTGCATAATAAAAGACATTTTTGGTATAAGTAACCTGGGTTAATTTCTGTATACTACAAAAACAACAACAACAACAATAAAAGCTGATTCCAGTGTTTTTTGATATATCTAAATTTTAATATGATCAAGCCATCAAATTATGAGGGGTGTGGGGAAATAATTTATAGTGAACGTAGATTAGATTACATAAACAGAATGCCACAAATTGAAGTAGTTGGAGAAGAAGTTTTAGAGTTGTTACAAATTACAAAAGATTCTGACAGGAAACAAAACATTTTGTGAGAGTCACTTTTTTAATCGGCACACGGCACCAAGAACTCTTACTTTGAAAAGTCACACTAGAACAGCGCTCATGTGTTGTTTTTTCAGTAACGCAACTAAGGCATGCCGGGATATGTGTCATGGCGGATGATTTGAAGTGAAAGCTAAAGTTATCAGATATCATTGAAGATGCAGCGATTGGTGTCTAGTCTGTGTCTGAATCCCAGTGTGAAAGTTAAACTGGTGAGCGCAGGTTTCCAGTTCACCGCAGACCTGCTGCACCTCAAACCGCCGCAGCTCAGCGAAGGTAACGCTTATAATCACCATCACTCTCACCAAACTGCGTTCAAAATACTTCGGCTTTTAGCTGGGTGGTGACCGGGGAACATAAACTGTGATCTCTGACGTTATTACATTTAATCTGATCAAACATCAACACCGACTACTCTTCTTCCTCTTCTTCTTCTTCTTCTTCTTCTTCTTCACTCAGGACGTTCAGTTCACCCCTCGCACTGTCTTTCTTTGCTCTTGGACATAAAACATCAATTCTCACCGGCCAAGTTTTCCATCTGCTGGTTAAACATGATGTAGTCTCACACATCATTTGCACAGATGTGTGAAGGTTTTAGTTCGTCTTGCTCTCACCAAACCTCATTCAGAATAACTCAGTTTTTAATGTCCTAGTTTATCGGTGAAGATTCACAGTGGAAACCACTGCCAGCTGCAGTGACTCACATGATTCCTCTGATCAACTCGAACTCATCTCTTCATCTACTCTTCATTTTTACAACAAATCTGAACTGAATGTCACCAAAACAAAACTGTATTGAAACAGTCGCTGACCATTAAACACTAAACACCTCAGACCACTGTCAGACTTTCTTTTATCTCCTGATAAATTCAGCCTGTAGACAAAATACTGAGCAGTTCTGAACGCTTCCCCCTCGCCTCTGTTCAGTCCTCTGAGTCTGACCCCGGTGCTGGTCTACAGGACAGTGAGGGACACCCTGCTGATGGTGTCTTACCCTTGGTCCAGTGGACTTACTGTCTCTTTGTATCAAATGCGATGTTCTGTTGCAGAGGCCAGTCTGTCCCTGCAGGAGGCGGTGGAGGTGCTGCAGGCTGTGAGGAGAGAGGGAGGAGGTGATGAAGCAGCAGCAGCAGCAGCAGGAGGAGGAGGGTCAGCCTCTCTGACAGCTCTGGAGCTCCTGCAGAAGGAGGAGGAGGAGATGAGGAGCATTGTGACGTTCTCCTCTCAGCTGGACGCTGCACTTGGAGGAGGACTTCCACTCGGGAAAACGACAGAAATCTGTGGAGCCCCAGGAGTCGGAAAAACACAACTGTGGTCAGATACGCACACGCACACACACACACGCACACACAAACGCACACACACATCGTTTCTGATGATATTTTAACTCAATAGCTTTTTAAAAGACTTCGAGTATTTTTACATTCTGGTGCATTGTGATGTCACTGACCTTGAATGCGAGTGAGGTCGTGGTGGCAGAAACCAATCAGAGACCAGCAGACTGGAAGCTGGGTGGTGTTTGTCGTATTGATGATGATGCTGGACTCATCACAACCTGACTGATCTATAATGTTGTTGATCATCTTTACCAATCACATCATCTCTCAGCCTGCAGCTGGCAGTGGACGTCCAGGTCCCTCAGTGTTTCGGGGGTGTCGGAGGTCAGGTGGTCTACATCGACACTGAGGGCACCTTCCTGGTTCAGAGAGTCGTAGACATTGCAGCTGCCGCTGTCCGACACTGCTCCTTATTGGTCGAAGACGATGAGCAACGAGTCGCCATGGAGAACTTCACGGTGGAAACCATCCTGTCCAATATGTTCCTGGTAATGATGTCTGGTCGTCATGGTGACAGACCATTTTTCAGCCTCATATGATCAGAAGCCGAACACATGTTACAGTGATGACATCACACAGCTGCAGGTTATATTGATTCTCATTCGTCATCCTTCTCGCCGCTCTCAGGTGCGTTGCAATGACTACATGGAGCTGCTGGCCGAGCTCCACCTGCTGCCTGACTTCCTGTCTGACCACCCTAAGGTCCGCCTCCTGGTGATCGACAGTGTGGCGTTTCCGTTCCGGCAGCACTTTGACGATCTGTCGCAGAGGACACGCCTCCTCAACGGCCTCGCCCAGCAGCTCATCTCAATGGCAACCTGCCACGAAATTGCCGTGGTGATAACCAACCAGATGACCACCCGCCTGCGGGCTGGCCAATCACAGCTGGTCCCCGCCCTCGGAGAGAGCTGGGGCCACGCCCCCACCATCAGGCTCCTCCTATCCTGGGCAGGGCCACGGCGGCTGGCTGCCATCTTTAAATCTTCAGGTCACATGGACTCCAGCGTCCAATACCAGATCACCTCTGAGGGATTCAGAGACATTGACCAATCAGCGCAACCACAGAGCAAACGGCCCCGGACAGACACCGACCAATCAGCTGCCAGCCCAAGGGACACGAGCTGCTGATTGTTCAGAGACTGTCAGCTAATCAGAGGCTGGGCTGAATTTGTTTAACTCTCTGCTTCTGCTTCTGTTTTTTTTTTTTGGGGGGGGGGGGCCTTCATCAGAGATGTAGAAAACATGATGAATTTTTTTATTTCATTTTATTTAAAGGTTGTTGCCGCTCTCACTAAACTACTGAATGAGTTTCCTGGATATGAAAGAAGCCTCCTATAAAATCACATAACCTACGTTAAAAGTTCACGAAACATTCATCAGTATGACGTTTACTTACATAAGAAATGTGGTTTAATCCCTTCAAACCAGACCAATACATCACCGCTCCGGATTCTGGTTTATGTTTTGCTGTTTTGCACTGTTGCTGCTGCAGCTGATGGAACACCAATTAGAAAACTGATGAGTCTATTGGTATTTATCTCAGATGATGTTCAGTAAACTTCATTTCACTTTGATTTGTGCAGAAACTGAACCGATCTCCTCGTGTCCTTCGTTGGGGGACAGTGTCAGACCTGAGTCCAGGTCCTGAGTCTCATGTTTAAATGTGCTGCATCAGTTTAAAGTTTCAGAATGTGCAGTTAGAAATAACCAGGAGGCTCGGAAACAGATCAGCTGATGGATTTACAGCAGCAGCAGCTTCCTGACACCGTTTCTCTCTCAGCTTGTTGACAGCAGTGTTGCTGTTTGCTGTAATGATTGTTTCCACTCTTCATCGCTCTCCATTATAACAACCTGTTCCTCTGACTGAAGGAGGCGGCACGTGATTGGTCCATTTAGTGCAGAAGAGTTGCATGATGAAGCAAACAGACCTTTTTATGTGAACACACAAAGCCTGATGAAGAAAACCTGGTTAACGAAGACAGTTGATGACCATCGTCATCATCGTATCTGACTGGAAGTTCAGGTTTTGTTGAACCAGCTCACGGAAAGTGAGCCCAACCTGCTCTGTAATTCATCCAACCCCCCAGCAGAGGTCGCTGACTCCTCATATAAACTCAACAAACGGCTGAACGGACTGATGATCATCAACACAGTTCAGTTCAGAGGAGCTTTATTGTCATGGAAACATACATTTACATCAGTGAAGCAGAAAGAAAATAAAACCAAACGTGTCCAATATGAGAGCAATAACAATGTCAGCAGAGCTGCGACCTCCAATCAAAAAGCAACCTGCAATCAATGATATAAAACTCTAAATATGTGTAAATAACCTATATACTGTACATACCTATGTGTGTGTGTGTATGTGTGTGTGTACAGGTTGAAAAATAAAACTATATGAAAATGTCGATTTTGCAGATATACAAATAAGTGAGAACATTGCAACTTTTTTGTCAGAAACGTATTTAGCAGAATTTCTGTCATTCTGTATCTGAGAGAAAACTGAGGTGTTGAACAGAGGTGAGTCCTCACAGAATCTCTGGACACACACACACACAGAGAGAGAGACAGAGAGAGAGAGAGAGAGAGAGGCTTTAATTAGACAGAGAGGCGGTTCCAGTCCTGCGCTGATTGGAGGAGCAGGAGGTGAACCGGAGCTTCACATCTGACGGACTCACCGGGACCAGCGGAGAGCTGACCCGAGCAGACGGGCGGCGGTGCGGACCTGCAGCCGGATCCGGATTCAGGACTGACATCAGAACGGGAGGAGACGGGATCCCGCTCCGGTAAGTTCCGGTCTGATTCTCTGTGAAACCAATCAAACCAGGTGATTAAGAGCAGGGGTGGAAACCAGTTTAAACAGCGAGTGTTTCCCAGCGGAACCAGTGAATGAAACCAGTTCAGCTGCTGTTTAAGAACCAGTGACACTGAAGCCAAACCAAAACCAAACTTCAACTCAAATTCAAATTAAATTACTGACTGTGACACTCAGCGGTTCACGACTTATTGATCATGATGATCAGATATTTTCTCCACATGCAGATCAATCAGTCACACTCCAGCTGCGACGTCAGAGCGATGAATGAGGAGCAGTTTGGAAAAGATGTCATTATTGATTTTTGGATTTATTGATCATGTAAATCACTTCTCAGTAAACTGCCGTTTGTTTTACATCAGTGAACAAGACAAAATTATTTATTGATTAATCTGGGGAAGAATCTCCAGATGAATAACTAATGAAAATAATAATTATTAAGGCCCATTTTTGATTAAGTCATGAATTGTCATCTTTGTTGAACATTTTTGGTTCATTTTTTGTGTTTGCTGTTTGATTGTGACTCTGTATCACTGTTGACCTCCAGGTGTTTTAACAGCCTCCGTCCTCTGAGCCTCCTTCAGGTTTCCTTCCTTCAGGTTCCTTCAGGAAATTTCAGAAATATGTTGGAAATATGTTGGAATTACATTCAGTCTGTTTCTCTGCTGGAGCCAATCAGCTGCTCTCTCTGATGTGATGTCACTGACTGTCAACCTGATCCCTGAAATCAAATATTCCATTGACAAGGAACAACAGACTGACTGATGATTGATGTCTCCTCAGGTGTCCACAGCAGAATGAACATCCTCCCATGACCGTCACCTCAGCATGACATCATCAAGTCCCGCCCCCTCTCCCCTCCCCCTCCCTCATCATCATCAGCAGCAGTATCATGTTTCCTTCTGGATTGGACGAACATCACGTCAGTCTTCACTCCAGCCCCGCCTCCTGCTGTCTCTCTTGCTCTGTATTGGTGGGCAGGTGGTTCAGGTGAGTGCCTCTCACCAGCACTTCCACCCCCACTCCATAAAGATACCTGGTGACATCACTCTGGGGGGGTTGTTCCCCATCCACGCCCGTGGCCCCCATGGTCTGCCTTGCGGGGAGCTGAAGAAGGAGAAGGGGATCCACCGTATGGAGGCCATGTTGTACGCCCTGGACCAGATCAACAGCGACCCCGAGCTGCTACCCAACATCACCCTGGGGGCCCGCATCCTCGACACCTGCTCCAGAGACACCTACGCTCTTGAACAGTCGCTCACTTTCGTCCAAGCGCTGATCCAGAAAGACACATCTGACATCCGCTGCTCCAACGGAGAGCCACCCATCATTCGGAAACCAGAGAGGGTGGTGGGAGTGATTGGAGCGTCTGCTAGCTCCGTGTCCATCATGGTGGCCAACATCCTGAGACTGTTCGAGGTAAATAGTATACATCTAACAGGTAATATAACATACAGGTAGATAGCACAGTATGCAAACTAGATAGATAGAGGAGGAGGAGAACGTGATTCTCCTGGAGGATGACGATCCAGATCCAAGTGTCTGTACAAGGCAATGAGAGCCAAGGGAGGGAAGGAGAGAGAGAGAAAAGGAGAAGGAGGGGGGTCTCAGGTCCGGCAGAAAGGAGCAGAAAGAAGGAGGAGAAAACAGGCAGAATTTATTTCATAACTGTGTGTAATTTGGCCAAGAGGTGAAAAAGTAGAAGGGGAGAGGGCTACGATCAGAGCCCTGAGGTACTCCACATTTCACCTTAGACAATATTGATGTAATAGTCTTAGTGATTTTAATGTCAGTCAAGTGACAGGGCCTGAATGCATGATTCCTGTTGGTAATGTGGACTTAAGATTTCTGAGACACAGCTTTCCAAAACTTTTGAAAAGAATGGAAGGTGAGAGAGCGGTCAATAATTAATCAGAGATCCTGGGTCAAGGTGTGGTTTCAGAGGTCTTTAAGTAGCTTAGCTGGAAGGGGCCCAAGGAGACAGGTAGTTGGTTTAGAAGGTACAACCAGTTTGGACAATATCTCAAAAGTGGTAAACAGGTGGTTTCTGGGTGGTCAATTGGTGGTTGCTGGTTAGTTGCTGGATGGTAAACAGGTGGTTGCTGGGTGGTTGCTGGGTGGTAAAGAGGTGGTTGTTGATTTGTTGCTGGGTGGTTAACAAGTGGTTGCTGGGTGGTCAATTGGTGGTTGCTGGTTAGTTGCTGGATGGTAAACAGGTGGTTGCTGGTTGGTTGCTGGGTGGTAAACAGGTGGTTGTTGATTTGTTGCTGGGTGGTTAACAGGTGGTTGCTGGGTGGTCATCAGGTGGTTGCTGGTTGGTTTCTGAGTCGATATCAGGTGGTTGCTGGGTGGTTGCTGGGTGGTCAACAGGTGAATGCTGGTTGGTTGCTGGGTGGTCAACAGGTGAATGCTGGTTGGTTGCTTGGTGGTCAACAGGTGATTGCTTGTTGGTTGCTGGATGGTTAACAGGTGGTTGCTGGTTGGTTTTGGGGTGGCTAACAGGTGGTTGCTGGGTGATTAACAGGTAGTTGCTGGTTTGTTGTATGGACAATGTAACATCTTCAAATATTGTGTTGTGTCCGACCAGCAGTCCAAAGTAAACTAGGTGGCGAACACAGTGGAGAGTGTAAACAAGGAGCTGCTGCTGTTTATTGTTTTCAAAGCAAATCTCAGGTTTAATCTGGGCTTTCTTCCCAGTTTACATTTTCTAGTTTCCTGATCACTGGAGGATCAGTTCAACAAACTGTTCAAACAAAAAACTGTGCTGTTGTTTTGAATTGTTTCAGCTGAGTTTCTCTGTTTGTGTATTCGGGATGAAATCCTACTTTCTACTGATTTCTGTACACAGTTAAATGGGTTTTAATTTCCTATATTCAGCCGCTCAGGCAGAGAATGAGTCAGGCTGAGACTGACAGTCTGGGCAGAGGACGTAGCTAAAGAGACAATAAAAACACAAAGAGAACACCTGAAGTCTGTAATGTTTGAACTCACAACATGAGCATTAAACATACAGACAGGTTAACAGACAAGTATAGAGGGACGGGCAAGTATAAAGACAGACAGTCAGAGAGACAGACAGTGAGTGGATGAAGTAGTCTGGTTGGTGGATTAATGTTTTAATGACAGTTTGTGTCTGGATGACTGACTTTCTCTAATGAAAGCTTTTAATGACTATGTGTGTTTTACTGTGTGTGTGCTTTCAGCAGATTATTATAACTGAGGTTTGTTAAAATCAAACTAAAGCAGCAGAAACACTGTGCCACACAGATGCATCATGGGGATGTTTTAGCATTCACTCACATGATGTTGTTCCAGATGTGTATCTGAGGAAGTGGTAAATTTTAAATCAAAGGAAATCGCTGAGGCCTCATCTGCTCGTCTGTGTGCGGGGTTTTCACCTGGTGGACACAGGTGAGCATGTTTGCTGTCTGAATCTGGGTTTAGAGATGACAGCTGGAGCAGGAGCAGGTGTGTCTGGTGGAAGTAGATGGAGGTGCTCCTTATGTAGTGGGACATCACTCAGGATGAGCCAATCATCTGAGGGAGCTCGTCCTGATTCACACCTGTTTACATGACCTGTTTACGTCATCTTTCACCTGTCATACTTTTTATATTCACAGTGATGGTGAAAAGAGGTCTTATTGATTCCATATGAAAAAACTATCACCTGAAGCAGGGCTGCCACTCTGAGGCACTGAGGGACACTGAGAGACACTGAGAGAAACTGAAACACTGAGGGACACCGAGAGACACTGAGAGAAACTGAAACACTGAGGGACACTGAGAGACACTGAGAGAAACTGAAACACTGAGGGACACCGAGAGACACTGAGAGAAACTGAAACACTGAGGGACACCGAGAGACACTGAGAGAAACTGAAACACTGAGAGACACTGAGAGAAACTGAGAGACACTGACAGAAACTGAAACACTGAGGGACACTGAGAGACACTGAAACACTGAGAGAAACTGAAACACTGAGGGACACTGAGACACTGAGAAACACTGAGAGACACTGAAACACTGAGAGAAACTGAAACACTGAGAGAAACTGAAACACAGAGGGACACTGAGAGACACTGAAACACTGAGAGAAACCGAAACACTGAGGGACACTGAGAGACACTGAAACACTGAGAGAAGCTGAAACACTGAGAGAAACTGAGAGAAACTGAAACACTGAGGGACACTAAGAGGAACTGAAACACTGAGAGAAACTGAAACACTGAGAGACACTGAAACACTGAGAGAAACTGACACACTGAGGGACACTGAGAGAAACTGAAACACTAACAGAAACTGAAACACTGAGGGACACTGAGGGACACTGAAACACTGAGGGACACTGAGAGACACTTAGACACTGAGGGACACTGAAACACTGAGGGACACTGAAACACTAACAGAAACTGAAACACTGAGAGACACTGAAACACTGAGGGACACTGAAACACTAACAGAAACTGAAACACTGAGAGACACTGAAACACTGAGAGACACTGAAACACTAACAGAAACTGAAACACTGAGAGACACTGAGAGGCACTAAATACACTGACAGACACTGAGGATACACTGAGAGCTTTAGTTGACCAAAACTGGACATTTTAGTCTTATCTAAGTCAAAGAAAACCCAAATATGTTTGTTGTGTTGATGTATTTAAAAAAAATGAAAGAGGAAAAATAAAGAGAGATTTTGGTAAAGTTTTTATTTTTTTAAATTACATTTAAGTCTCGTCTTTTTTGTCAACATTACATTACTGATTAAGTCACAGTTTGTGTTTTATGACATCAGTGCCATCTCGTCTTAGTCGTGGGAGAAAAGGTCGTTGGCGAACGTATTTCATCACTGCGAATTTAACAAAATTAAGACGAATCTTTATATCTGTGCTGTTTTAAACCAAAAGGGACGTTCCAGGTGCGTCCTGCTGACCTGCTCTCACTCTTACTGTGACGTGTTCTGCTGCATGAATCCCACATGAATTTCCATAGTTTAATGTTTATATTGATCCAGATCACTCTGGGATTTCGACCCTTCCCTGACAATCATTCCGCTTCATTTCCCTTCATTCTTCAGCGTGACCTGGTGTTCACGCTGATGGATCGCCAGTCGAAGCAGAAGCTGTGGTAGAGGCTGTTCAGAGATGTGAACTTAACGTGCGCCATTTTGATCAAACAAATAAGCTGATGCAAGAGTGAGTGTCCATTTTCTGGACACTACTAGAGACAGAGGTCTTCACAGCATGGAGTTCAGATGCTGTGAGTCTGTCCACCCAGTTTGCCTACTGGGAGAACACTGGAGTAGATAGAGCCCTCATCTACCTGCTACGCTGGGCTTATTCCCACCTGGACATGGCTGGGACCACAATTAGGGTCACGTTCTTCGATTATTCCAGTGCTTTAACACCATACAGCCTCAAGCTCACGCCCATACACTGCTACAGTTTGTAAGACTGAGGAACTGCGTGATGAACAACATGAGGGTCAATGTCTACAACAGGATGCTGTCCAAGCTGGTTAGCATCCTGCCCACCGTCTCCCATCCACAGCATTCTGGTTGGGAGGAGGAAGATCTTCAGTTTGCTGCTGTGTGGATATCAGTGGACTGGAGGGTTCCAGAGGTCCTACTGGACTCAAACTGGACTTACAATTACATTCTCTGTATGTTTGGCGAAGTACAATACCTATTCTTTATTGTATATATTACATTCATTACGTTTGTTATGCACACCTCACAGCAATTCACTCTATTCGTGCACATGACATGTGTCATGGGATTAAGTCTGAACCCAAAAGCAGGTCTTTTCATAAGAGGACAGGCAGGAATGGTGAAATGGTGGCTGGCTGGAATTTGGAGATCCAGGAGGAGTCCTGGCAGAGGGATTCCCGGTGGCCAGAGCTGATTGGCGGGGTTGGCAAGATGATGAGGAAGACAGGAAGAACAGGTGTAAGTCTTAGTGGGCACGTTAACAAAGTGGCAATGATCCGGCAGGAACCGGTAGACTGAGCAGCGGATTCACGGCAGCTGTGCAGAAAGACGCAGAGAAACACTGCAAGCCAGAGAGAAAACTCCAGGAAGTCAACAAGGATAGGCTGACATCATTTTTTACTTTTCTTAATTGAACTCTTATGCTATTTATCTCTCTGTCTCTATCATATATCGAACTATCAATCAATCGTGAACGTTCACTCTGTCCACGCCGACTGTCTCTGCTGAAGTCATTCATTATGTCCTCTAAGCAGAGACACGTCCATACTCCGCCTTCTTCCACTACATGCACACAGCTGACCAATCAGTGAGTGGAGTGGGTGTGATGTCAGACAGTTTCAGATATTTTGGTATGAAGTTGATGTTACTGTGCTGTCACAGAGGCATCAGACTGTGAGACAATCTGACTGTTTGAATCAGCTTCTTGTCTTCAGCCGCTTCTGTTCTGGATCCTCAGAAAATATCAAACCTGTAAACTGAAAGTGGACACAGATCGAGCTGATGTTCATGTTTGTTTCGCTCCACTGAAGCGACTCTCTCTGATGATGATGATGATGATGATGATGATGATGATGATGACTGTCATAACGAGGTCTGCTTTTAGGAGCTCGTTAATATGGAGTCCTTCATTAATCTGCGCACACACACGCACACACACACACAGTGGTGTGTGTTAATGTGATTATTATTCAGTTTATTGAAGGTCTGACACACATTCAGCTCAGGCAGTTGCACAACACTAATCCTGTGTGTGTGTGTGTGTGTGTGTGTGTGTGTGTGTGTGTGTCTCCCCCTCTGCTCTGTTGTGTCCCCCAGCATTTCCAATTCGACCAGCGGTGTGCATGTGTTTAGTTTGGCCCTGAGGTCTGACTGAAAAGGGTTTAGGAAACAGGACTGTTTCCACCTCGAACCTGTCTGGTTTCGGTTTAGATGAACTCTGGTTTGCTTTGCTTGTCTGGTTAGTTTGTTTGTTAAGGCTAGTGTGAATGCTGTCAGTCAAACTCTGGGTTGGACTGGACACCTGGACTGAGACCACCTGAAAAGCAGGGTGTCAGTGTAGTTCAAAGTGAACTCTGGTGATTCTACAGGATTTTATGTCAGTAAATCTGTGTTTATCTTGAATTAAAGGTTAAACAACTGTTTAGTCTTCCATTCTGGCCCAGAACTGTGATCTCACGATCTGTATAATCTATATTCACTCAGTGTCCAATTTGCGAGGTCCTTGAATGAAAACTACGTCAGTCTAATGCAGTTCTGCAACAGATCCTCCTTCATGACTCTTATAAAGTTCAGCTGTGTTTCTATTATTTTGTCCACCCCATTTATATCATGAGGGCAGACGAATTAATACAAACAGCTGTTTGTATAACACCTTCATGAAGGATTCAGTACAGGATTGTTGCATTAGACTGCATTCGTTTTAGTTCCTGATCAGTTTCAGAGTCCTCAGGTGAGGAGCTCTATCCAGAGCTCTATGATTATGAAGGTGATTATTGATTATTGATTATTGATTATCGGTCATTGGTCCATGTTTCAGATCCCTCAGGTGAGTTATGCATCCACGGCTCCGGAGCTCAGCGATAATAACCGCTATGACTTCTTCTCTCGGGTGGTTCCTCCGGACTCATACCAGGCTCAGGCCATGCTGGACATCGTCAAAGCTCTGGGCTGGAACTACGTCTCCACACTCGCCTCTGAGGGAAACTACGGAGAGAGCGGAGTCGATGCCTTCATGCAGATCTCCAGAGAGGCTGGTTTGTTACGGTTCTACTTTATTTAGTCTTATTCTTTCAGTTCCCTTCTGTCTGCACTACGTGTTGTGAGCTTTTGTACATTGGCTTGATGGTTTTCTCTTGATTTATAAATATGACTTCTTGTGAATATTTTATTCGTTTGTGGAAACAGGTGGCTGGAAGCACTTTGTTTCTGAGGGAACCAATCTGTCTGTTCCTCAGGTTGACTGTTAGATATGAGCCTGACATGTATCACAGGCAGCCTGTCTGCCTCTCTTTGTACCTGTCTGTCTCTCTGTCAGGTGGGGTGTGTATCGCTCAGTCGGTGAAGATTCCTCGTGAGCCAACAGCCGGAGAGTTCGACAAGATCATCAAACGTCTGATGGAGACGAGTAACGCCAGAGGAGTGATCATCTTTGCCAATGAAGACGACATCAAGTAATAACACAATCAAAGTTCATACAAGCAGCAACAGCTGACCACAGATCACTCCTCTGCTCCCTCAACGTCCTTACAACGTTCAGTACAAACCACTCCACTCTGACTCCTCCCCTCTCTTCCTGGTAGGCGTGTCCTTGAGGCGGCAAGGCGTGCTAACCTGACGGGTCACTTCCTGTTTGTGGGGTCAGACAGCTGGGGAGCAAAGAGCTCACCAATCGCGGAGCTGGAGGACGTTGCCGAGGGCGCCGTCACCATCCTGCCAAAACGGGCTTCAATAGACGGTGAAAATAAATAACAAAACATGTTGGAGTGCCAGAGCCAGGGGGCTGTATGAATCTGGTTCAACATAGTCAGGCTTTGCTGGCATTGGCTGGCTTGACAAACCCTAAAAGCCCAGTCAAAGATGATGATGATGATGATGATGATGATGATGATGATGATGATGATGATGGTCATCAATTTTTTTAACCAGGTTTTCTTCATCAGGCTCTGTGTGTCGCATAAAAGGGTCTGTTTGCTTCATCATGCAACTCTTCTTCAGCACTAAATGGACCAATCACGTGCTGCCTCCTTCAGTCAGAGGAACAGGTTGTTATAATGGAGAGCGATGAAGAATGTAAACAATTATTACAGCAAACAGCAACACTGCTGCCAACAAGCTGAGAGAGAAACGGTGTCTGAGAGCCTCCTGGTTATTTCTAACTGCACATTCTGACACTTTAAACTGATGCAGCACATTTAAACATGAGACTCAGGACCTGGGCTCAGGTCTGACACTGTCCCCCAATGAAGGACACGAGGAGATCGGTTCAGTTTCTGCACAAATCAAAGTGAAATGAAGTTTGATTGAACATCATCTGTGATAAATACCAATAGACTCATCAGTTTTCTAATCAGTGTTCTATTAGCTGCAGCACCAACAGTGTAAAACAGACCAAACATGAACCAGGATCCAAACTGGTCTCTAGTTTCTGTGCCTTCATCATTCTTCTAGTGTGTGGGAGATCTGCTGCGTCAGATTTAAAGTCTTAATTTTACCTGAAGCATACAGGAAAAATGATTTTCCGCGTCAACGACTGAATGCATGACGGTCCAGTTTGTTCTGCTGTGATCACACGGCTTCATTCAGAGACATCACTAACGTACGGCTCAGCGGGTCTGCAGATAGAACTCACAGCTGAGTGTCGCTCATATAGAATATCGTCTTTTTATAGCTGGTTTAAATCTGAAACTGGTCCGGAGCAGGTCAGCTGTGCAGCATCAGTTACCATGGAGATGCAGCCAGGTTAAAAGAGAGAGCCACCTCTATGACATTGAAGATTGGCTTCAGGCTCAACTAGCCCTTTAATCTCACTTCATATTACACACCTCTGGTTGTGTGTGTGTGTGTGTGTGTCTGTGTACATGTGTTGTTGTGTTTTAATCTGCGTGTGTCTTTTGTACAGGCTTCGATCAGTACTTCATATCTCGTTCTCTGGAGAACAACCGCAGGAATATCTGGTTCAATGAGTTCTGGGAGGATGACTTCAGGTGTAAACTGACCCGACCCGGAATCAAACTGGACCCTGACAAGAAGAAATGTACAGGTACACCCAGGTGGTTTAATCAACAAACAGAGGTCCCCATGAAACACCTGTCAATCAGGACAAACACCCCCCATGTCTTTTGACACTGTGTGTCCCTGCAGGCGAAGAGAGGATTGGCCGGGACTCGTCCTACGAGCAGGAGGGGAAAGTTCAGTTTGTGATCGATGCAGTTTACGCCGTCGCTTACGCTCTGCACAACATGCACCAGGATCTGTGTCCCGGCAGCTCCGGAGTCTGCAGCCAGATGGACCCCGTGGAGGGACGCTCGCTGCTTGACTACATCAGAGCTGTCAATTTCAACGGTAAGGAAACACACCAAAACTTACATCAGAGCAACATCGAAACAGGAGCATAGGAGCTGCAGTGTCAGACCGGGAACAGAGATTGGAGCTCAGTGGTGAGTGTCTGGTGGACAGAGTTAGTGGTTAGTGCAGCCAGGGTGGAGTGGTACCAACTAGATATTGTTGGGCTCAGCTCTGTACACAGCACTGACTCTGGAAACAAAGGTTGAGGGGTGAGAGGGGACATACAGACTGGCTGAGAGCTGCAGTGTGGCAGTTCTCCTTCAGCTGGAAATAGATGTCCTCCTCCATTCTTCTTTCAAACATCTGTCTTCTGTGTCCAACATGTGGACACTGCTGTCCTCGGAGGAGAGTCGCTTGTTCCTGGTGGATTGCCGAGTGTTGAGCTGATGATTACTGTCCTGACAGATCGACCTGAGACTCTTCAGACATGTCGTTCAGTCTTTTCAAGTCCAGGCAGACAGAAACTGTTCAGGACGAATAGAGATTTTCAGAGATGCACAACAAACTGCAGCAGCTTCCTCCAGTTACACTTGAAATCCATATTTTATAAAGACGGGAAGCTGCAGCAGCTGGAAGACTGAGAGGATTTAATCTGTAATAGGCAGGCAGAGCTGCACACCATGAAACCTGTCTGTCTGACTGCCTGTCTCTGGCTCTGCCTCTGTCTGTCTCTCTCTACATGAATCCTCTCAGTTGTCTGAATATTTAATCAGTTCAGTAGAAGTGTGTTCTTATTTAATATGTGTATTTTGGGAGTGTGGCCTTTAATGAACTTTGTGTTTGGTGAAAAGAGATCAGACAGAACATCAGGGACATCGGGACTTACCAAAAGGTGACCCCTTGTTGGTTTTAAGGTCCCAGTCATCCTCACTTCTCACTGTATATTTTAAGTCTTTCTGACTGCCCAGTCAACCATACATGTGTGAAGATCTGACTTGATAAAATGTTGATTAACTCATCTGAGTCTCCTTCAGTTTTCACTGTGAGAAATGTGAGACTAGAACAGCAGCGATCAGCTCCATCATACATGTCACAGACAGAACGCAGACGTTACATGCCCAGTAGAAATTAGGGGTAAAGATCCAGTGGAGTTGCTCAGCCGGCAGGTCAAACTGCGTTTGGTACTGGAAGCCACGTCTGAATGTGTAGCTGTGCAAACGTGATCAGGGCATTCCTGCAAAAGAGAGGTTTCATAGCCTGGCCCATTAGGCCTAGTCCACACATACATAGGTATTTGTCAGAATGGAGTTTTTGGAAAACTCCTTAATGGTGAAAATGTTCAGAGAATCAATTCTTTACCATTTACATCAATTTGTAAAGAAGACTTTTTACAACCTAAATGCATGAAAAACCATTCAGAAATATAGATATAGTCCTCCGAACCATCAGACTGTTCCTAATCAAGCTTTTGTAGCAGGTGAACATTTGAATGGTAGTATCATCCACTCCAATTCAATATTCAACGCATCATTCAATATTTCATTGCAACATTTGTATAGTGAAGATAGTAGGAATATGCTCAGTCTGGTTGCTAAATCTGTGTTTGTCACTAGGTTCACCCCTGTGTGTAGGAGTGTCCAGAGTATGAGCAATAAACAGCTGAGAAGATAGTTGTGATCCCGTTTACTTTCCCTTTGCAATAATACATATACAGTACTGGTATTCCCATTGCCATGCAATAACAGCTGGGTGTTTATGTTGGGTTGTGGTTTTTCTTTTTTATTCACGCACAGACCATTCGGACAACCATGGTCCATCACTTGACCAACCTACTGCCGCACACTGGTTTGAACTGAATTTCGTTAGCTGCGATATACCTCTGTCAGTGTGTCTCTGTTTGTGCCTGGGCTGAACTGGGCGTGGTTCACCTGCTCCCCTCCTGCTGCCAGCCCACCTGCACACCTGAGGTTCATGAAGCAATCAACACTCACACTACATACGCCCCACTCCTTCACTCAGAATCTCCCAGTGATTATCCACCGGGATTTCCTGCCGTAAGTCAGCCGAACTCTCCCTGCCTCGTCTCCCTGATCTTCCTTCATTTGCCATTCGTCATCCCTTACCGGGATCAAGTTCCAGTAAACTGCACTAAACATTTGTATCATACTAACAAACTGCTTGCACTGATTCCCGTCTACTGTTCTGCTTTTGGGTCCCGCATCTCACCCATTATGATAGAACGATCTGGCCAAATGGACCCAGCAGTTCCAGGAAAAGAATCGGTGGTACTCTCCACAGATCTACACAGATGGAACAATTAATCTCTGTTGTCTCAAACAGTTCCACCTGCACCGGCACAACCTCTGCCTCCTGTAGCCCTTCTGTTCCCAACTACACCCATCCAAGAGTCTTATGCCCCAGATCCAGGCCCCTTGTCTGGTGATGCTGGGAAGTTGGCTTCCTCCTGCAATGCTCCCTGATATTCACCTAACACTCATATTCTCCTCTGACACAAACAAGGTACATTATGCTGTGGGATTAGTGCAGGGCAGAGCACTAGTTTCCGATGGGGTGGAGGCTTTTCTGACCAACTGGCCCAGTTCATCACTACTGTCCAATCACCCAGACCACATGAGGACACCGTCAGCCAGTTGATGATGCTGAAACAGTGCTCATGTTACAGACTTTCCATGGAGTTTTGCACCCTTGCAGCAGACTCCCAGTGGAATGAGCCTGTCCTACCGATGCTTTTTGTAATGCTCTGTCTGATGAAATTAAGGATGAGTTAGCCATCCATGATGAAGCACCTGATGCCTCGGGAGAGACAACAGCAGATTCAGATGGGTGAGTGCTTGTACTATGGATGAACTGGCCACTTCCTGGTAAACTGTCCCTTACGCCTAAAAGACCAGGCTCATCGGTAGAGGTGGGGGTTCTGGTGAGCCGGTCTGCATCCTCTAGTTCCTCCCTCTCAGTTATTGATCAAATTATCCTGCCCTGCCCAAGCATTAGAAGACTAAGGGGCTGAAGAATCACTCATCAAAACTGCTCCTCTCATGTTGATTCTGTCAGGCAACCATCATGAAACCCTGAATTTTAATGTGATCAGTTCCCCAAACTCACCCATTGTTCTGGGTCACCCCTGGTTAACTTTGCATAGCTCTGTCATTGATTGGGGGGCCGAGAGAGGAGCTAGCTGGAACCCCCTGTTGTCATGCCACCTGTGTATGGTCTGCTCTCACCTCCAAATGGGGGTGCAGGTGAACCACTTGCTCCTCCACTAGCAGGGGCAGATGAAGGTAGAAGGTAAGGGCAATGGCGAAGTGGCCAAATCTGGAGACCTGGAAGCAGCCCCAGTGGTTCCTGGGGTTTGCCAACTTCTACCTTCTCTTCATCAGAGACTACAGCAAGGTAGACACACTCCTAACCCACCTAACCTCTTCACTGTCACCCTTTCAATGGTCAGCCACCTTTGATGACCTCATGTGTCCAGTATTTGTGCAGCCAGATCTAGTCAGACAGTTCATAGTCAAGGTGGACGCCTCGGACACTGGAGGTGGCGCAATTCTTTTTCACTGTGCTGAATCAAACAGGAAACTCCACCCATGTTCCTTCTTCTCCCGCTGCCTATCCTCTGCAGAAAGCAACTATGCTGTGGGGAACATGGAGCTGGTGGTTTTTAAACTGCCATTGGAGAGTGGGTCCAAGGTGCCGTTTGTGGTCTGGATGGACCAGACAGCTAAACATCTCAACTATCACCAGGCATGGTGGGTGTTGTTTTTTTAGTAGCTTCAACTTTACACAAACTGTCCTGGATCCCAAAATATTGAGCCTCATGCCCTGTCTTGCCAGTATGTCTCCACAGGAGATATTCTTGGTACTCGGTACTCGGTACAGCTCCGAACATACTTGGACGGGGTCATTGGGAGATTAAATCCCAGATCCAGGAGGCTCTGTGCTCTCAACCCAACACAGGTGACGGTTCTCCAAACTGCACCTTTGTGTTGCACTGGGTCCACACTTCTTGCTACACCTGGCACGAACAGGAAGTTCTTTTCTCAAGAGAACCTACTGATTGGCCATATGGAGACTCAGACACCAGGGAATATGTCCAAGCTTGTTCAATGTGTGCTGTCTGTTTGTGGATCAAATATGCTTTGTCCCTCTGATCTTCCTTCATCTGCCATTCCTCGTCGCCCACCAGGATCAAGCTCCAGCGAATGGCATATTTTGAACATTTTTATAGTACTGATAAACTGCTTGAACTGATTCCTGTCTACCATTCTGCTTTTGGGCCCGACCATCTCACCCATTATAACTGTTATTGTTCTGAGCTGTATGTACTCGTGTGTCTGAGACACCACCTATCTCCCACATACAATGCTGTCCTTTCATCTCTCCCAAAAAGATTCAAAGATTTAGCCTCTAAGGATAAACAACAAAGCCATTCACACATGGCTCCAGGAGCCTCCCAATGACAACAATGGGACACTAACGAGGCTAACGACTGTCGTTGACATCCAAGGGTTGCACCCTACCCCACCTTAATGGGGGGATCGTTTGCCTCACAATAGAGTGATACCATTCTTGGTTTTGGGGGTTGGCCTCACTCAGGGGATAAATACTTGAACCTAACACCAGTGCATTGGACTAGAGCTGTCCTATCTAGTCTGGTTGCACATGAACTGATGAAGCCTGCTCGGATGAGAGGCGAAACGTCTTCTAAGACAAACTGACGAGGTCCAGTTGCGAACGATTGAATGCCCTAAAGCTATGTTCTGTGTAGTTCAGGTTCTATATGCTCTGTGCTCTGTATGTTCTTTATGTTACTGTTATTTGTGGTTATGGTTTTGTATGGTCTGTGTTCCATATGTTCTGACTTCTGCATGTTCTGTGTGGTTTAGGTTCTATATGTTCGGTATGTTGTGTGTTCTGTATACTCTGTATGTTCTGTGTCATGTTCGGTGTGTTCTATGTTGGTCAGGTTCTGTATGTTTATTGTTTTCTTAGTTCGATATGTTCTGCATGCTCTGTGTGTTTTGTGTGCTCTGGGTAGTGTTCTGTATGTTTTCTCTATGTTTTGTATCTTCTATGTGGTTCAGGTTATTTTTTGTGTATCCTGTGTGTTCTGTACGTTCTGTGTTCTGTGTGGTGCTTTGTGTATTTTGTGTGGTTCAGGTTCAATAAGTTCTTGTTCTCTATGTTTTGTATGTTCTGTGTTCCATGTGGTGTTCTGTATGTTCTGTCTTGTGTGGCTCAGGTTCTCTCTGAGCAGCAGATGTTGATGTATTCAGAGACAGATAAGTTAAAAATAAGTTAATGCACTTTACATGTTTTCTCTGAGGACTCAGTGTGTTCTCTGTGTGTGTGTGTGTGTGTGTGTGTGTTAATAATTCAAGTGTGCAGCTGCTGACACTCTGCAGGAGGAAGAAGATAATGTTTTTCTGTCCACCTGTTTTTATTCATATTTTCAATTTCTGCTCAAACAAAAAGAAACTGAAACATGTTTGTTCCTCAGATGTAAAATGTGTCTTAACAACAACATAACCGGACAGAAGAAACTGAATCGTGAATGTCAGGTTGTCCTCAGCGTGTTCATGTTAATAACGTATTAAATAATGTGTCTCCTGGTTTGCGGAGAACATTATGAAACACATGGTTCTTGTTCTGCCTCTGTGGATCTTCAGCTGTTTCACTGTTTTTGCTGCTTTCGGATGAGTTTAATCTGTCCGTCTTGATAGCGTCGAACCAGCAGGAAGCAGCTCAGTGAAGTGTATCCATAAAGTTGTATCATGACTCAGTGTGTGAACTGCGACCCACTGAAGGACTGAAGGTGATTTACAGGAAGTAGGATCCTTCCTTCCATTCCTTCCTAACTCTCTGTATGTGACCTGTCTCTCTATGTGTGTCCTACAGGAAGTGCAGGTACCAGTGTTTTGTTCAATGAGAATGGAGATGCTCCTGGTCGCTATGACATCTTCCAGTTCCAGATGACCAATCACAGCCATCCTGGTTACCATGTCATCGGCCAGTGGACCAATAACCTGAGACTCAACGTAAGAAGCTGATTGGATCAAACAGAAATATGAAATCTAAAACATCTAAAACACATTTCTCCAAGTGGCTCTCTCCACCTGTCTCTCTCTTCCTGTCTGTCTCTCCCCCTGTCTCTCTCTTTTTGTCTGTCTCTCCGCCTGTCTCTCTCTTCTTGTCTGTCTCTCCTCCTGTCTCTCTCCACCTGTCTCTCTCTTCTCGTCTGTCTCTCTACCTGTCTCTCTCTTCCTGTCTGTCTCTCCACCTGTCTCTCTCTCCACCTGTCTCTCTCCACCTGTCTCTCTCTTCTTGTCTGTCTCTCCACCTGTCTCTCTCTTCCTGTCTGTCTCTCCACCTGTCTCTCTCTTCTTGTCTGTCTCTCCTCCTGTCTCTCTCCACCTGTCTCTCTCTTCTTGTCTGTCTCTCCGCCTGTCTCTCTCTACCTGTCTGTCTCTCTGTCAGTTGGAGGAGATGCAGTGGTCTGGAGGACATAAACTGGTTCCAGACTCCATCTGCAGTTTTCCCTGTAAACCAGGAGAGAGGAAGAAGATGGTGAAAGGAGTTCCCTGCTGCTGGCACTGTGAGGTAAAACCATCACTACTCATTTACATTTGCAGTAATACTGAAAAATAACAGTATCTTGGACTAATGGTAAACTGTAAAGAGCATTCAAACAGAACAGATGTTTCTAGCTGTTAGCAGATCAGTTGGTCTGTCCAACACTTTATACATCTTCCTGCGATTCACTGCACGTTTTCCTTCTTTCCATTTTGTTGAATAGTGCAGGCTGTCGGGGGTCCTGATGGACTTTAGACCCTTAGTCTTAAAGTATCAGATGTTTCAAAGGATCAAGTCCAATGTTTTTCAGTCTTTCATAATTTTTGTTTGGGGGACATTTTACACCTTTGGCAGAAAGGCAGATGGCCGCCCACCCTGATCCTGGTTCTGCTCGAGGTTTCTTCCTGTTAAAAGGAACTTTTTCCTTGCTACTGTTGCCAAGTGGTTGCTCACGAGGGAATTCTTGGGTCTCTGTAGAACAGAAAAAAGACAGACAGAAAACACAACAAATAAATTCTTAAAAAGTATGTACAACAAAAATGAGAATGGAGTAACATAGAAACTACGCAGAGCACTCAAAAATTCAAAATTGTTATAATGTTAATAGGGTCAACAAGAGTCCTTCTCTTTAAGTCTATGACCATCTCCTTGGTTTTGGTCACGATCAGAAAGACACAAGTCTCTCTGACTTGTGTCTTTCTGTCTGGCCTGTCCCTCTGTCACTAATCTGTCTATGTCTCTGACCTGTCTGCAGCTCTGCGATGGGTATCAGTACCAGCTTGATGAGTTTACCTGTGAGACCTGTCCGCTAGACATGCGCCCCGCATACAACAGAACCACCTGTTGGCCAACTCCGATCATCAAGCTTGAGTGGAACTCCCCCTGGGCCCTAGTACCCGCCTCGATCGCCATGCTTGGTATCCTAGCAACCAGTGCTGTGGTGATCACCTTCATCCGCTTCAATGACACACCCATTGTCAGAGCTTCAGGGAGGGAACTCAGCTACGTACTACTGACAGGTGAATACTACCACTGACAGGTGAATACTACCACTGAGAGGTGAATACTACCACTGACAGGTGAATACTACCACTGAGAGGTGAATACTACCACTGAGAGGTGAATTCTACTACGTAAACAATAGTAATGACAGGTGAGCACCACAACTGACAGGTAAACACTGCTACTAAGAGCTCCTACAAACAGGTTGACTACTACTACTGACAGGTGCTACTGACAGGTAAGTACTACTACTGACAGGTGAATACTACTACTGACAGGTGTATACTACTGAGAGGTAAACAATATTAATGACAGATGAGTACTACTAAAACTAATGACAGGTACTACAGACAGTCGAGCACCACTACCCACCGACGGATAGCCAACTACTGCTAAGTAGTTCAGTTCATCATTGTGGTGTAATAGTTGTTCTACCTGCATCCTCTACAGGAGGATACAACTGTTATAACTACAACTGTGATAAAGGTGTGTGAGATGATTGTCAGCGGTTGTTTCAGATGATTCTCAGCAGGTGTTGGCAACAGGTTTCCGTCTTCAAACAGATTCTGTTTGTGATTTTAATGGATGGAATGGAAGTTCAGGGTGGGGATGTCAGGGTTGTATCTCTGCTGTTTGCAGAAGATGAACTGCTGTCTGTTCACAGTTTGCAGCAGACTGAAAACAGCTTGAATGAGGATTTGAATCATTTTAGGAAATTGTTAGGACCTTGTGAACCTGTTGTTGAAAGATTTGCACTGCACTTTTGATGATTGTATGTAAAATCCATCCAGCACTCAGTCCCAGGGTCTGCTCCTAGTTGGACCTGTCCAGAAAACCTCCTTTCAACATGAATGAGCAGCGGTTCTCTTCCTCATTGCAGCTACTTGGATCCAGCATCTTATTCTTTCAGTCACTACCCAGACACCTGTTAAGGGCTGAGGAAACAAGAGGTAAACTGAGGTCCCCTGTCAGAGACAGTGTCTCTGGGGAGACCGTTCAGGCAAAAGACATGATAGAATAGTAACATGTCAGTTTCTTTGTCAGTGGGTAACTTCGGCAGATGAATGAAGTGGTCAGTCGTGGAAAACTGATTGTTGCTTGCTTGGGAGCACAAAAGACAGGCAGCAATAATTTCCCATGAGACCTATTCCATCGAGGGTGACCAGAAGCAATTCCACTTGAGAGCCAGGATGGTGGGCCAGGCAAGAAGAGTGGCACTACTGTAGAACCTGTGGGAGCAGGATATGCATTGTATGACTATTCTACTTTCTGTTCAAAATAGCAATGATGATTCAAGAAGTAGCAGGATCTCCGTAGGTTCAGCAGATGTGTCTGGACCGGAACTGGTGAGACAGGGTACCTTGCTTCACAGTTTTTGAGCCTGGTTGTAGAAGAAGGTATTTTAAAAAACAAGGCCCTCGTGGTTTGCAGGGAATGGTGATGGTTCTACTCAAGGTTCGTGTGGCCTGTTGAAACCACAAATCCTTGCTCTGCCCTCCAGGACTAATTTGACAAGTGGTAGTTGTGGGTGTTCCTCTTGGATGGAGACAGCTTGAAAGAATGGAACCCCAGGAAGAACATGAAGTTCGCACTTCTCGCAGTGCAGGGACAGAGTCAATGGATACTCCCCCATGCTGGAGGAGAGATGGGTGGGAAGCTGTCCAGGATTTATTAATGTATTTCTCCATGGCTTTGGTCTCAGAGGTGGATAGAGAATAAAGGTGGCCCTTTGGTGGAGAAGTGCCTGGGAGGAGGTTGTCACAAGGGTGGTGAAGAGGCAGAGATGTGGTTAAACAGACAGAGATTGAGGACGAACCACCAAGTCTATGATCAGTGGATGACCCACTCCACTTCCTGAGCCACAGCTACCCCAGGCAGCTGAAATGAGTCAGTTAAAAGTAATACTCAGTGTCCCAATAGTAGTTCCCTGGAATACCCAGGCAACCATAAACTGTTCAAGGGGTCACTGAACATATGTTGTGCCCACTGAGTGCTCTTGTTTGCATGGCCGTTTCTAGAGGTTAGTGTACTGTCCATGACGCTGACATCAGCTCTGGTGTTGTGAAACATGAGCACAGCCTGAGTCTGGTCATTCAGGATGAATGAATGTGGAGCAAGGGATGGAAATACATTTCCAGGTCTAGAGCTTGGCTAACTACCCCCACTTTGGTTGGTGAGCCCTGGTTTTTACTGGGAAAGATGAGATGAAATGGCAGAACTGACTGCAGTACTGGCATCCATCCTCTGGGGAAAGCAGGGTCTGGCCCACTTGCATCAGGTCAGGGGTGTTGCTGGGGGGCCAGGGACTGAGGAGAAGTGGCTGTGCGTGGAGGCACTGCGTACAGGTGAGGTGAATCTTGGGGGCTGGTGGCAAGAAACCTCTCTCAACTTTGCCTCTTTAGGTGGTTGTCAATGCAGATGGTGAGGGTGATGAGGGCATCCAGGGCATCAGTGGGCAGGTTCCAGGCCATAATCTCATACTTGATGTAATCAGCCACCTGCCGTCCTCCTTGGCTCAGATTCAGTAACCCCCTTGTCCCTCCTTTTTTACTTGTTACTTGGTGGTAAGCAGCAATGAGGATGACATCACCTGTCTCTCTCTCTGCAGGTATCTTCTTGATCTACCTGATCACCTTCCTGATGATCGCAGAGCCAGGTGTGGTGGCTTGTGCATTCCGGCGTCTCCTGCTGGGCCTCGGCATGGCCATCACCTACTCTGCTATGTTGACCAAAACCAACCGCATCTACCGCATCTTTGAGCAAGGCAAGAGGTCGGTAACCCCACCAAAATTCATCAGCCCCACCTCCCAGCTCATCATCACCTTCGTACTCATCTCTGTCCAGGTGAGAGCACAGGTGTCAGACCACTTCCTGTGTCTGTTTCAGCAGCTTGTCGCATGATTCAGGTTTGTCTTTTTTGTGTGTGTGTGTGTGTGTGTGTCTGTGTGTGTGTGTTAGGTCCTTGGTGTGTTTGTATGGTTCGCCGTCGTCCCTCCTCACACCATCATTGACTACGAGGAGCTCCGACCCCCAAACCCTAACCTGGCCCGAGGCATCCTGAAGTGTGACATGTCTGACCTGTCAATCATCTGCTGCCTCAGCTACAGCATCATACTCATGGTAACATATTAATCCATTATTGACCACTCATTGATCTCATTGTTGTTGATCTGTTGATCATCTGATGCTGAAGAGCAGCTCTCATAAAAACTTATTTCAGACTGAGCAGGTGATCTGATTCATGCTTTTGATTTCCTC